>NC_139990.1:50440051-50690536 GCF_964263955.1 Coregonus lavaretus | reverse complement strand
ATTTGGGTGTGCAAGACTTGACGTCAGAAGAGTTACAGGGGTGTGTTATGTGGTGATGTCCCATCCTTTCAGGCTGTTGGCCTGAAGTAGGGACTAAATATACTGAAATAGTGGAGTAGGGTGTTTTTTTATTGTATTCTTTTTTTAAATGAATTTTTATTTTTTTAATTTTTTTTATTTTAGTGAGTGTAGTGTTATTTTTTCAAGCAAAGTATAAGGGAGTTATACTCCAGTCTAGTAGGTGGCGGTAATGCAACATTTATTGAATGCCAACTGCCGTTTAACCTCATCGAAGAAGAAGAAGAAGAAGTTAAATATTTAAATCCGGTTGGGCCAACTGTTAGCCAGGGTAGCTTGCAAGCTAACTAGCTCATCGGGTTATTTTATTGCCCATCAAACAAATTAATGTAAATGTTTTAAACTGACAATGTCATGAACTGTTATTTCAAATGCATTGGGTAGCTTGTTATCTAACATTATAGCATTAGTTTGTAATTCACCAAAGATTGATAGATGGGCAGTCCTTGCTGATTGTTTTGCTTTGTCAACATCTACCCCCCCAGGTGCTCCTTGCCTGAGCTTCGACGTGTTGAGAGATGCGAAGGGAGACGGCAGGGAGCAGTATCCCCTCTCTATGCTGCTCTGTGCAGGCACACAGGCCGACGCTGCCCTCAGCAACAGGTAGCTGTCACACCCACGGATCCATAACAATGACACTCAGCATACCCTCAGACTGCCTACCTATTGTGAGGCTGGTGTAAAGGGATCCCCAAATACTCACATTGAACATACCTTTTGCACACCCCACAATTGGTAGTCCTTCATTGCCCAGGCCTCGTTGACTTATCCTACCATACCCTTTCTCCTCCTTCCTCTAAGACTGCTTGTCATACGCATGCACAACCTCCACGGTACTACGGAGAAAGAGAAGGAGAGGGATGAAGAGGAGGATGATGAAGATAAGAAGCCACAGATGGAGCTGGCCATGATGCCTCACTACGGAGGGATCAACAGAGTCCGAGTGAGTGAGTTTTGTCGGAGAGTAGCTGAATGTCTCTTGCACCCTCAGTTTGTTCTTCTGTACATGCACCTTGATTGGACTGTGTGTGATGTGAGGCAGTAGTATACTGTGGTTTGAAAGGCTCACCTTCAACGTTGTGTAGATACTGTTTTATGCATTAGGGGACTTCTACTCTGTTGGCTTCAATCCCAAATTAATGTTTTGTCTAAAAGGTTGGCTGGTCAGAGGCAACTGCAAAAAGAACATCCACGTGTGGGAACCACGGGAGGGAGGGACTTCCTGGCAGATCGACCAATGGCCTTTCAGTTCTCACACCAAGTCTGTGGAGGACCTGCAGTGGTCACCCACAGACGCCACGGTATGATGGGAGAAGCAGTGGGATGTTAGGCTGAGTGACAAATCAATAGACTCAAAGAAACTCTATACGTTTTTTATGTCAGTAGAAGCAGACATGAAATGAGGTCAGTTGCAGAATTACAGCTAAAATGGCAACTTTCTGTCATATTTTTCTCCCTCCTCCCTCTTTTCTCCCTCCTACCTCTTTTTCACCCTCCCCCCAGGTTTTTTGCGTCCTGCTCTGTGGATCAGTACAACGCCATGCTCTGAGCCAATGAGGCACACTCCTCAGACGTCAACGTCATCAGTTAGAACAGGACTGAACCATTCCTCCTGTCAAGTTTGGGACTTGAGGCAGTTCCAAGTAAGAACTGCAGTAGGGTTAAGTTGCCCCTCGACATTAGTCTAAGGTTGGGATTTAGGGAGGGTCAGCTGATCCTATGGCACGAACCAGGGCCAGTTTCCCCAAATAAACGTAAGGCTAAGTTCATCGTTAGAACCTTCGTAGGAGCATCATTAAATCTCAGAGATGTTTCCTAAAACCATTGTTGCTAAAGTTGCACTTGAAAACGCTTTTTATTTAGCATACAGGTGCATTAAAGCTGGGACCGAGAGACTGAAAAATAGCTTCTATCTCTAGGCCATCAGACTGTTAAATAGTCACCACTAGCCGGCCTCTGCCCAGTACCCTGCCCTGAACTTAGTCATTGTTACTAGGCCTAACCCTTTTTGGGATTTGAGTGTTTTGTATTGTTATGTATTACTGCACTGTTGGCGCAAGAAACATAAGGATTTTGCTGCACCTGCGATTAAAATCTGCAAAATATGTGTACGCGACCAATAGAATTTGATTTGACCGTCTTAGACCACTTGAACAGCTAAGTGTGTCATTAGAGGCTTTTTTGCCCATTGACTTCACTTCATACACAAAGTTCTCTGCTGAACACAGAATCAAGATGTTTAGGCCATCTGTCTCTCTGCGACCGCCAATAAATTCCGAACGAAGTTGACTACAAATACAAAGTTGCCAAAGTCTTCACAATTTTTACAAACTGAGGATAAAAATATGCTTAAACTGAAAACCAAGATGACGGCATTAAGATGAATAAAGTATAGGCTACATGCCTATATATTTAAATCATATTGAAATCAATTTCATGTTAATTAGGAACGGAATGATACTTGTTAGTACCTAATGCTTATAGCCTAAGTAGTAGTATAAGCAGCCTCAATGTTGGCAGTTAAAGGTGATCTAGAAGCTGATCCTTCATCGGTATTGTGGAATAATTCTAATGTAAAGGTAAGATTTAAATGGAGAAAGCTGATCTTTGCGCATCGCTGCTTTTCTTTCGGTCCGATCAGTTTCGACACATGCCTCAACAACACACTTACCAAACATTCTCTCTGCATGCTGTTTTGGGAAAAGCATGTTACATCTTCGGCCGTTGTAGGAACAATGCATCATAAGCCTAAGTTCCATCGCTATCGGGAAACTGGACCCTGGACATGTTATCATTGCCTTGCCCAATACCCATCAGCAAGCACTGTGGGGGAGTATTTCACAAAGCATTCCAAGTTAGCCAGTTAACATAGGAAAAACCTGTCATAACTTATTTTGATAAAGGAAGCCGCAGTTGATGCTTGGTTAGTGAGTAAAGTCTCAATACTTGTTGGAGAAGTTTGTCATCATAGCTGCTGCAGCATGAGACTAGGGTGTAATACCGGTGACCAGTATCCCAGGACTTCCCGACCAAGCTCCTTCCCATTTCCCGAGAAAAATATTGAGGGGTCCCGTGGACCAATGGCGTAATATAATTTTTTTACGCAACACTAATGCCAAATATGCACATGAGAATAGCTCCATGCATGAACCGGACATACCAACTCTGGCTTCATTCCATAACATACATTAGACCAGTCATCACAATGCTAGTGTAGCCGGCGCGGTCTGCTCGTTGCCGACTACTGCGTTGTGTTCCGGTTCACTGAAGACAAGACACTGGCGTACTTGAAGGCACTTTATTGTGTACCACTCTCTCAATCTGTTCAACATCAAGGAGAGAAAATGTTCAAAACTCTACCCTCGACCAGAATCCGCCTCTCTCAGTCGAGTACAATGCAGACTGCATATAATCACATTCAAAAATCCAAGGAATAAAATACAACATAATTGGAAAATAAACATCGCATCTGGTGTATATCTTATGTATGTGTCATATTGCATGTTATCTCTGCCAAAAACTCTGAGCTTTTAGCCTTTACATTAATACTGTGCAACATGACATAAACCATCTTTCAAATAGGTAATACATACAGTAATATGCACGAAGCAACATGTAATCCTTCACATTTGAGCTTTTCAGTGCCATTAAACACTAATCAATACATGAAAACATTTTAAATGAACACATATTTTTAACCTGATATAGGGAATACATACCTGTTCAACATCAAGGAGAGAAAATGTTCAAAACTCTACCCTCGACCAGAATCCGCCTAACATAAAAAGAACAACGTGGGCTTCAACACAAGAGGATAGAATGACGATTGCTAACTTACAGCTAAACAAAACACGAGGTTAGCTAAGTTAGCAATTTCTCAAACTCTCAAAAACAGCTAAATTCACGACACAGCTTGATTAAATGTACGTACACTCATCATATAATATACATACAAGTTACTATGTGCACTGAAACGTTTTAGTTTTAACAGGTATATCAAGTTTATATCACGCCGAAGTGAACACATACCTCTCTCAGTCGAGTACAATGCAGACTGAGAAAAGCATGAGACCCCTCCGCATATAACCAAACCAACACTCTAGAGGGCGCACTTACACAACTAACTCTCCCAATATCTGTAAACTACACGAAATGCTGAACAATACAATATTTTGGTGAAATCAACTCACAAAATAAAATAAAAAATAGAAAATGAACGGTTGCAAAAATCTGTAATTCTTTGACCTGTTACATTCACCCCTCTTTAATTTCACCAAAATCCTTCGCACGACGAGGGTGGAAAATAACCAAAAACATATAGAATAAAACTCTTGTCCACTTGGTCCAAGATAGCCCTGGGACTCCATTTCCCATATACAGCGTATAAAGCTACTTACAAAGTAAGTTAAAAGAAAACAGCAGTTGATCAGGCTACTGCCCCTTCTAGTGAATATGATGCCTTATACACCATATGAAATCTTGGAACACTTTCCCTCCAATATGAACATCTCATGACCCAGGTCATACTACTGGTAATAAAGAAAAATATCTTAATCTCAAAAATGTATCTAAAATAAAGAACGGAAAGACAGTGACCTTCTGACTCCTGTAACAAAACCCTTGGTGAGTGGTTTTTGCACCATGTTCTCTATCAAGCGATCGACTGCCTTGACAACCCTGCCAGTACGTGTTCTGACAACCTGACTTTCAAACCCTTGTACTTGGGAGGGTATCTGACTATCAATCAGTGTAACAGGTGAATTGACGTCCGAAGACCCTGTCTCATCTAAGTCAGGAACATCAATTGGGGCAACAGAGTCAGTGTCAATCATGTGCAAATCAGGGGGGTCACTGGAATCCGACAAGTCTCTCACAGGTGAGTATTCATTTTCCCCTTGGCCTCTGACCTCTTTAGACTGGGCTCTCGTGGGTGTCAGTTGAACAGACTTCCTGGACAGAGAGTGGGGCATCTCATTCTCAATCTCAGACTCATCAGCTTCTCCAATAGACTCAGAGTCAGAGGATGCGTTTAACCACAAACATCTACGGGCCTCAGAAGCATCTACTGCTAGGCCACTCAAAGCATCAACAGAAGGAGGCTGAAACTCACTGGCCACATCCGAGGCAGCTCCATTCATCTCTTCATCGCTTAGTTCTGGCATGGGCAAGAAGCTCACGTCCAACATCAAATTTCGATGAACAACTTTTGTTTTCCCACTTTAGTCTCTGACTTTGTAAACGTGAGTCTGAGGGTTCCGGTCTATGATGGTATACATAGTGGCTTCCCACTTATCCGCTAACTTCCTCTTCCCTCTCTCTGCTTTATTAGCTAACAAAACTCGGTCGCCAACGTTCAAGTGGGTTCCACGAACTCTCTTGTTGTAGCCATCAGCTTGATGTTGCTGTCCTTTCCTCGCATGCTGCTGAGCTATGTCGGCAGCCACATGGAGGTTCGCCATCAGTTTCTCTGCATAGGTCTTATAATTCACCACGACTGGATCCCTCAAGACTTGTTTGAAGACCATGTCTACTGGGAGTCTGGGGACTCGACCATACATCAAATAGAATGGAGGATATCCAGTTTTTTCATGAGTGGTGGCATTATACGCAAAAGTCAAAGTCTGTATCTGTTGGACCCAGTGTTGCTTAGCTGTCAGGGGTAGGGCACGCAACATACTGCCAAGTGTCCTATTGAACCTTTCGGTTTGCCCATTTCCCATGGGATGGTATGCTGTTGTGTGTGTTTTCATAATCCCTGTGAGGCTGAGGAGTTCAGCTATGAGTTTGCTTTCAAAATTGGCCCCTTGATCAGAATGTATTCGCTCTGGGAAACCGTAGATGCAGAATACGTTATCCCATAACTTCTTTGCTATTTGCTTTGCAGTTTGGTTTATGCAGGGAAAGGCATGAGCCAATTTTGTAAAGTGGTCTGTTATGACTAACACATCGACAGATCTTTGCTTACAGTCCTCAGCACTCCAAAAATCAATGCACACCAGCTCCATGGGTGCCGAAGTGCGAATGCTCTCCAAGGGAGCTCGGGCAGCTGGTTCAGGGGTCTTTGCAAGGATACAGCGTTGGCAGCATTTCACATATTCCTTGATGTCTCTTCCCATTTGCGGCCAGAAGAAACGCTGTCGGGCGAGGTGTGCTGTTCTAGCCTGCCCTTGATGCCCAGCGAAGTCATGCACACCAGCGAGAGCTTTGGCCTTCAAGCTAGCAGGCAGCACAAACTGATACCTCTTCTCTCTGCTTAATGGGTCTTTGGTTACCCTATATAGGACTCCGTCCTGGACTTTTAGATGATGCCACTGCTTGCACAGTGTCTGGGTCGTAAGAGCTAACCTCCTCCTCCCTCGCCTAGGTGGTGGCTCACCCCTCTGAATGAGTGGCAGGACTTCCCTGATAACTGGATCTATTTCCTGGCTGTGCCTCAGCTCGCCGATGGAGAGGGCTGGAAGTGTGTCTTGTTCTGAGGGCACCGCCTGGGGAAGAGCATTGAGAAACTGTGTTGCTCTTATCTCTGCTCCCCTTTCCCATGAGAGGGTTCTTGACTGCCGGCCAGCCTGTCTTGAGTGGGGTCCATAGTTACACAGCACCCTGCATCATGTGCCTGGAGACACTGGGTCTTACTCCGGAAGAGATCTTGGACTTTCTCCTCTTTGGTTCCCTCCGCCTCGGCCAAAAGACTTCCATAGGGCTCACTGATCAACCTTTGGCTCACTGATTTAGCAAACGGATCTCTACTCAGGGCATCTGCCACAATGTTCTTTACCCCAGGAATGTGTTTGATACTGAAGGTGTAGGGGGAAAGCTTTGCCACCCACCTCTGTTCGCAAGCGTCAAGTTTTGGTTTGGTCATTATATAGGTCAAAGGATTATTGTCGGTCCATACTGTAAAAGTGTGGCCTTTCAACCAGTGGCTGAATTTTTCACAAACACTCCATTTGAGCGCCAAGAACTCCATTCGGTGAGCAGGATACCTCTTTTGTGAGCCAGTGAGGGTCTTGCTGGCAAAGGCGATCGGGCGTGCCTTCGTTTCTCCTTCTGGTATCTGGGACAGAACTGCCCCAAGGCCATCAAGAGACGCATCAATGGACAGAACCAAGGGCTTAGAAAAGTCTGGATGGCTAAGGACCACACAATTCAGGAGCTTCCCCTTAAGGCCGGCGAAAGCGGAATCGCAGTCAAGGGTCCAATCCGCAGGTTTGAGCTTTCTGTAGACTCCCGCATTCTGACTGTACTTCCCGGCCTTTCCTCTCCGTTTCTGGCCAGCTGTGAGAGCAAACAGGGGTTTTGCGATGGAGGAGCAATTTGGTATGTAGTGTTGGTAATAAAATACCATCCCCAGGAACGACTTCACTCTGCGAACTGAAGGAGTGCAGCCATCATCTTCCATCAAGTCCCTCTTTGACATTTTGGTGATGACCTCGACCTTCTCTGGGTCAACAGCAACACCGTCACTGTCAACGATGTGTCCGAGAAACTTCACAGATCTCCGCAACAGATGGCATTTTTTTGGACTCAACTTTAGATTGTGCTCCCGTAGCCTCTGGAAAACAACCTCTAATCTGCTGAGGGCCTGCTGTTCATTGGGGGCAAATATCAAGAGATCATCTAGGTAGCACAAGAGACTGCTGAAGTTAAGATCGCCAAAGATACTCAGCATCATCCTCATGAAGGACGCTGGACTGTTGCAAAGCCCCTGTGGCATTCTGTTATACTCGTGCAGGCCTAATGGTGTTGTGAAGGCGGTATACTTTTTGTCCTCCTCATGCATGGGCAAGTTATAAAATCCAGACGTGAGGTCCATGGTGCTGAAGACAGCATTACCGCCAAGGGCAGCCAAGCAGTCCGATTGATGGGGCAAAGGATGAGCATCCTTGATAGTTCTTGCATTCAGCCATCGAAAGTCTGTGCATATCCGGAGGTCGCCATTTTTCTTCCAAACCATCACGAGTGGAGAAGCATATTCACTCATTGATTTCCGTATGATTTCCTGTTCCTCCATCTCGGTGAGAACTTGGCGCAGCTTTTGATAGTGGGCTGGCGGCACTCTGCGATATGGAAGACGGAAGGGACGGTCGTCAGTGAGGCGGATCCTATGGGCAAAGCCCTTGGCTTCTCCACAGTCAAGATGATGCTTTGAAAATATATCCTGATATTTCTCCAGCAATGTCACAAGTTGGAGCTTGGTGGAGGGGCTCGCTTCACAATGATCAATGTCGACATTTCCTAGACCAGACTTCTGCAGTCTGTCTTTCAGGTCACCGTTGTCGTCCTGTTCCACATGAGTCACTCTAACAGAGCCAGCATCACTCTGACAGGAACCCTGGAACAGTGTGAGATCTTCAGCTGCAACACAAGTAGAGACGTCCGCAAGCTTGCTGTTCCTTTTCAGTGTGAGTGGTTTGTCTGAGATATTAGTGATTTTCATGGGAGTCCAGCCATCTCCCCATAGCGGTGTTACCACTCTCCCCACCATAATGCCCCGAGGCACACACCTGGAGGTTGTAGGCTCCCCCATAACTGTACTCCCAGGTGACTTGGGCATATTACTTGGCAGTCTTCCCCACAGCAGGTACTCTTGTTTGGGAAGGAGAGTCACCGCCTGAGTTAACTTCACTGTCCCTACTTTTCCTGGGACATCTTCACCCCTCCATCTTGTGAGACTGGTCATCATTTCTAGAAACTGTTCGCCATCTGGAGACCCTTTTGTGTTGCTCGAGATAAGTGTCCAATAACTGTTCTCGTTTTTCAGCTGATGCAGTACACGTTTCAACATGTTGGTGCCTACTATTATGTCGTCTTTCTGACCAGTGATCACCAGAACTGGGACCATGCACTTTACCCCATACAGACTTAGTTCCATGTCATACATGCAATTGGGGCGCACTTGTACTCCTCCACAGCCAACAAGGATGATATGCTGTGAGAGTTCTTGATGTGGGGTCAAGACGCTATCCGATAGTAGTCTCTGCTCTGCCTCTTCACTTATCGTGCAGGCCATTGAGCCTGTATCGAGGAGCCCTTGCAACTGAGCACAGCCATTAACTGTCACCGGTGCGTGAAATAACTCACTGAACGTCTCAACTCTGTGAATATTCTGAACAATTACCGTGCAATTATCAGACATTGCTTTACAGACATTGACATACATCTCCTTCAATTCTTCACTTTCTTCAAGGGTTGAATCTTCAACGCTCACACATCCCCTTTCCGTATGTGAGCTATCTAGTTTAAACTGGCTCCACCTTGCTCAGAGTTAGGTGGTGTGTGCGCTAACTGTGGCTGAGCGTTAATTCTTGGCCGGCGCTGTTGGCATTCTCTCTTCCAGTGGCCGGGCTTGTAACAGCCCATACAGAGGTTTGCCTGTCTACAGTGTGCAGTAGTTGAATGTTCGGCAGACTGACAGACTTTACATCTACTCTGAACAATGGCTGCTGGCCCCCTGCTTGGTGGCACGACTGCTGTTGTGTGTGCCGTCTGCTCTAGCACACGGTTCAGCAAGCCAATGAGAGACTGCATGCAGATGCTCTCTGTCTGAGGAGAGGATGGAAGCCCCATTGCCTTTGGGTAACCAGTAAGGTCTGTTGGGTTTTCAGCAGCGACTGTCTCTGTGGTTAATGCCTGAGCATGTGCACCAATGTTCTTTGGCCGATAAGATTTGGCTTGACACATTGTTCTAGCCTCTCTCTGATGTTCAACGAGGTGTTCCTGAATCTCATTTGCTGTCCACTTTTCAGCTGTTTTGCACTTTAGGACACTTGCAAGAGCGGGGTCGGGACAGTGTTTCACCAGCATCATTGTGACTTCGTGAGAGGGGTCCTCAATGTTTCGCCCCTGCCTTCTCAGACACTCATCTGCGACATCCACAGCCTTGTTCAAGCGTATCCAATAGTCCATGGGACTTTCTCCGGCCAGAGGAAGTGTGTTATAGAAATCTGCTAAAGGCATAGAGGAGTAGGTTAACTCACTGAAATGTTGTTTCAGAATATCAAAGACGAGCTTGGAGTTCTCAGCTGGCTGCAGCGATGGCATACTGCGCAGGGTAACTTTAACAATGTCTCTAGCCTTTCCCATTAGTCTTGACCAGTGGCGGCTCCTGAAAAAATTCTCAGGGGGGGCAATTTTTCTGATGATTTAGGTGACCTACACACATTTTAAAAAAAGATATGTCCAGCAACAACATGAAGACAGGGGCAGCATATAAGTCAATACCAGAAGCATTTATTGACTGATCTGGGGAGATGGATTCCAGTTTCTGTGACAGATTATAAATAATCTCTGATGCCTTTGTTATATTAGCTTTTGGTTGAATGTACACAACGGTAACAAACAATTGGGGGAACTCACGGGGCAGATAGTAAGGTCGCAGTGACACAGAAAGCAGTTCAATGTCGGGGGTACAGAGTCGCTCTCTTACCAGGATCGATTTTCCCTGTGACTGTCAGATCGCGGTCCGCTCTGACCAGGGTGAAGCCGGCCGGCTCCACTTCTCTGTCCGGGACTCTGTCATCCAGCCAAGTCTCAGTAAATGCCAGCAAACAGGCCTCCCGATATTCGTGTTGGAAGCGCAGATTCGCTGACAACTCATCCGCTTTCCCCCTCAGTGACTGGGCATTAATCAGCAAGGTGGTGGGTAAGGGAAGTTTGTTCTTAATTTTTTAAAAGTCGTTGTCTGATTCCCCCGCGTTTTCCACGTTTGCATTTGGGTTTGTAATCCACTCGCAGACAATCAGGTATTAGATGGGCCATTGGGATATCCATCGCGTTCGTATTTGAGTTGCATTGTAGTAAAAACTCCCTGCTGTATTGGATTCCGCTGCCAGCAGCGTTTTCATTATTTAGTCCGTTCGTAGCGGGTATGTACACGATCAACAAGATCAGTCCAAAACCCACCACTGGAAATCCATGGTTGGCAGAATGTTTGTAAACTAAGTGTACAAATTAAAAACATAAAATAACGCCACTAAGTGTACAAATTAAAAACATAAGATAACGCCACACTGCAGGTCGCAACAGAGACGCTGCTACCCGCTATTTTCTTAGTTACGTTCATGGTTACGTTACGTATGACGAAAGCGCGTAAGTGCAAGCCCTCAGAAACCCATAGAGATTGTATTGAAAGCTCTGAAATTTGAAAAAAATAGATTTTACATGGGAGTCTATGACAGACTTCTGGGCGATTTTCAACCTGACTGAAATCGCCCCAAAAGGGGGGGGTGCCATTTGAAGCACGACTTTAGCCTGATTGGACATTTAGTGGCAGTCAGATCAGATTAGAACACTGATAACTACTGTTGCCGTGATATAATTGATTAGAAAAAAAATCCCTTCCTTTTCCCGTTTGGCAGTGCGTCGCCCATATCGCCCTATTGAACACACCGCCCCTGGTCTTGACATTATCTCCTGGGAGTGCTCTTGCGGGTGTACACCCCTCCTATTCAGGTAAACGCTCATAATCTCTTCCCACTCATGCACTGTGTGTTTGTCTGTTCCATCACCCCTGAAGTACGGCGGCTCTTTGACATCTGTCTTCATGATTAACTTTACTCCTGTCATGTTCAAATCAGACTGTCCATATCCTAAGTTCAGGCTAGGCGTAGGAGTGGTTTGGTTATCTGCACTACCAACAGATCTCTGTAATTGGCTAGCAATGTTCTCTCCTATTTCATGAGCTAACTGTGTGATGAGACTCCCTAGGTCTGCAGAACTCACATGTGAACTAGACACTGGCTGACGTGGAGAATGTTCATCTGTTTGGGTGTGAGTGTATGAAAATGCAGGACGGCCCACTGAACTAACGCTGCTTGCAATGTCTGGAGCATCTCTTAAGCTACGCATGTGTGGTGCGGGGGAATATTCATCAGTGCGTAAGCGTGTGGACGAGAGTACAGGTCTGCCTAGTATACCAGCACCCCTAACCGGCGTGCTCTCCACCCTACTCATAAACCTGCCCCTCCCCAGGCTTACCCCTGCAGCATCTCCAACACTAAATGGTGTCTGCGCATCCTTACCATCAGTCATTTTTTTTTTTTTAATAGACAGTTGTAATAGACTATGGTAATGATATGTGAATCACCAGAACATGTGAATATGAAAAAAAATTGTAAAATGATAAAGTAGCTGAGGTAAGCAATTAAGAGCTACAATTTACACATTAATGTTTGCCCTTATACTTGTCAACGTTCCGAAGAGGTTCCTACTCGTCACAGCAACCACCGGCGATCACCCTGGCGATGATCTGAAGCGAAGATATCCGGGTCACGGCACCAATGTAGCCGGCGCGGTCTGCTCGTTGCCGACTACTGCGTTGTGTTCCGGTGCACTGAAGACAAGACACTGGCGTACTTGAAGGCACTTTATTGTGTACCACTCTCTCAATCTGTTCAACATCAAGGAGAGAAAATGTTCAAAACTCTACCCTCGACCAGAATCCGCCTAACATAAAAAGAACAACGTGGGCTTCAACACAAGAGGATAGAATGACGATTGCTAACTTACAGCTAAACAAAACACGAGGTTAGCTAAGTTAGCAATTTCTCAAACTCTCAAAAACAGCTAAATTCACGACACAGCTTGATTAAATGTACGTACACTCATCATATAATATACATACAAATTACTATGTGCACTGAAACGTTTTAGTTTTAACAGGTATATCAAGTTTATATCACGCCGAAGTGAACACATACCTCTCTCAGTCGAGTACAATGCAGACTGAGAAAAGCATGAGACCCCTCCGCATATAACCAAACCAACACTCTAGAGGGCGCACTTACACAACTAACTCTCCCAATATCTGTAAACTACACGAAATGCTGAACAATACAATATTTTGGTGAAATCAACTCACAAAATAAAATAAAAAATAGAAAATGAACGGTTGCAAAAATCTGTAATTCTTTGACCTGTTACATTAGCAGCCTACCATATTTAGTCTATAGACCTACTCAACATAAAGTCTTCAATAGAAAACTTCACTTACATGCATGACTTCTATAAATTGCATTGCTGACTATCGTGTAGGCTACACGCAACCTCTTGACACAGTTAATGAAGGCAATCTCAATCTCACATTCAAAAATCTCCGAACTGTCTGTGTGGCACTGGCAAAGGCTCACAATATAAACTGCAGCTACTCACTGTTAACAAAATGGCAGGTACATTGTGTGCACAAACACACTCAAGGAAATAGACATTTGCAACGTTGTTCCATGATGTCACAGTAACAAAAGCGAGTTCATGGGCTGGACTAGTCTGATTGGTAGGGATTTGATCAACCTCTGTGCTGTTCTCCATGGTGCTGAATATCCACTACTAGGCCTATTTGCTTGTCTGTTCAGCGGAGAATCGGATATGTTCCCTGTGACAGTCACCACAATAAGCAGGTTATAAAGTAAAAACAGCCACAACCTTCCAAAATCTCTGATAGCCAGGTGCAAGGGGAGGGAAAAGAGCCTGACATCTTTCAAAGGTAAGCTAAAACGAATGTAATTTTCAATATGCTGTAGGCTAATAATCTCAAAGGCCTACATTTCCAACTAGGCTACATCAACAAATTGTGTGATGACTTTGACAGAACTTTGAGTTGATTTAAATTGTGACTAATGCAACAAGAAACCATCAGATTCCTGTCCATATTTCTTGATTTAGTGGTATAATCATGTCAGATTTCCCCCCCTGGTATTATATGCTTTTAAATAGCATTTCCGGTTTGAACAGGAATACCGGGATATTACCGGGATGGTTGCAATTTTCTCAAAGGGATTTTTTGAAGATTTTCTGGAAAATATGAAACCCTTCATGGGACTAACAACCATCTAAAAAGGAATGGAAGCAATGCAAACACCGTAAATGGCATCTTTGCATCATTATCTCACCATCTGGGTTAGTTGGTTTGTTTGTGTTTAAAATGGCTGCATTTTAAACACAGATTAACAGATTAGTCCTCACTTTTTTTTCACACCCCTCTTTTTTTAGCTTAGAGGTTTAGAGAGGTCGGAGGGGGTGAAGGACCTGCCCCCCCCAGCTGCTGTTCCTGCACCAGGGTCAGACAGAGGTCAAGGAGATCCACTGGCACCCGCAGATACCCGGGATGATGGTCTCTACTTCTCTGTCAGGCTTCAACGTGTTCAGGACCATCTCTGTATAGTGTGTGTGTGTGTGTGTGTGTGTGTGTCAATGGTTGTCTATGGTGTGTATGCTTGTGTGTGCGTGTGTGAGAAAGGGTCTAAGTGTGTGCCTGTGTTTTTGACTACAGTTATCAGTCCCCTCACCGCTCTGTTGGCAGGCATTTACCATGTACTGTGTATGTATATTACAGTTTGACTGACTACACCTCTCCCCGTCTATCCTTGACCTCATCTCTAATAGTTTACAGAGATCATGTAGATGACTGTTCCTTCTGGCCTTCACATGTTGCAGGTGTACCAACATGTACAAAATAAAACACATTACTCAATTATTGTTAGGCGTTTACTTTCTTTTCAACCCAACAAAATGCCTGTTGAGGTTCTGTTGGTTGACATGGTGAAGGAATGAGATCAAGATCATGAGTTATTCATTTCCATTGATGTACACTCCCCTATGTCTGTGATGCTAAAATTAAATTTGGCTTGGAAATCAAAGGGTTTAGTACAGAATGTCACCTTTTATTTGAGGGTATTTTCATATATACAGTGGGGAGAACAAGTATTTGATACACTGCCGATTTTGCAGGTTTTCCTACTTACAAAGCATGTAGAGGTCTGTAATTTTTTACCATAGGTACACTTCAACTGTGAGAGACGGAATCTAAAACAAAAATCCAGAAAATCACATTGTATGATTTTTAAGTAATTCATTTGCATTTTATTGCATGACATAAGTATTTGATCACCTACCAACCAGTAAGAATTCCGGCTCTCACAGACCTGTTAGTTTTTCTTTAAGAAGCCCTCCTGTTCTCCACTCATTACCTGTATTAACTGCACCTGTTTGAACTCGTTACCTGTATAAAAGACACCTGTCCACACACTCAATCAAACAGACTCCAACCTCTCCACAATGGCTATGACCAGAGAGCTGTGTAAGGACATCAGGGATAAAATTGTAGACCTGCACAAGGCTAGGATGGGCTACAGGACAATAGGCAAGCAGCTTGGTGAGAAGGCAACAACTGTTGGCGCAATTATTAGAAAATGGAAGAAGTTCAAGATGACGGTCAATCACCCTTGGTCTGGGGCTCCATGCAAGATCTCACCTCGTGGGGCATCAATGATCATGAGGAAGGTGAGGGATCAGCCCAGAACTACACGGCGGGACCTGGTCAATGACCTGAAGAGAGCTGGGACCACAGTCTCAAAGAAAACCATTAGTAACACACTACGCCGTCATGGATAAAAATCCTGCAGCGCACGCAAGGTCCCCCTGCTCAAGCCAGCACATGTCCAGGCCTGTCTGAAGTTTGCCAATGACCATCTGGATGATCCAGAGGAGGAATGGGAGAAGGTCATGTGGTCTGATGAGACAAAAATATAGCTTTTTGGTCTAAACTCCACTCGCCGTGTTTGGAGGAATAAGAATTATGAGTTCAACCCCAAGAACACCATCCCAACCGTGAAGCATGGAGGTGGAAACATCATTCTTTGGGGATGCTTTTCTGCAAAGGGGACAGGACAACTGCACCGTATTGAGGGGAGGATGGATGGGGCCATGTATCGCGAGATCTTGGCCAACAACCTCCTTCCCTCAGCAAGAGCATTGAAGATGGGTCGTGGCTGGGTCTTCCAGCATGACAACGACCCGAAACACACAGCCAGGGCAACTAAGGAGTGGCTCCGTAAGAAGCATCTCAAGGTCCTGGAGTGGCCTAGCCAGTCTCCAGACCTGAACCCAATAGAAAATCTTTGGAGGGAGCTGAAAGTCTGTTTTGCCCAGCGACAGCCCCGAAACCTGAAGGATCTGGAGAACGTCTGTATGGAGGAGTGGGCCAAAATCCCTGCTGCAGTGTGTGCAAACCTGGTCAAGACCTACAGGAAACGTATGATCTCTGTAATTGCAAACAAAGGTTTCTGTACCAAATATTAAGTTCTGCTTTTCTGATGTATCAAATACTTATGTCATACAATAAAATGCAAATTAATTACTTAAAAATCATACAATGTGATTTTCTGGATTTTTGTTTTAGATTCCGTCTCTCACAGTTGAAGTGTACCTATGATAAAAATTACAGACCTCTACATGCTTTGTAAGTAGGAAAACCTGCAAAATCGGCAGTGTATCAAATACTTGTTCTCTCCACTGTATATGTCCACAGTGGTCGTGTCCGAATACCCATACTAGCGTACTACAAACTTAAAGTGCATAGTATGTACTCATCATCGCATACTATTTTGCAAGTACCACTTAAAAAGTATGCAGTATGCAATGGCTGCAACTCAGTAGCGGCTCCTGATTGGCTGAGTATGTGGGGCGGGGCTGAGAGCTGGTTGATTTTTCCAAAATCAACCAACATATATGGCATTAACCAGCCATATAATAGCTATTTTCCAATTTGATTAATTTCTCTAAACTCTGAATAGAATAGGAATGGAGTTCTAGGCCTACTCAGGCTGGTTATAGGAAGACCATCACATTCAACCTATATCGTACTAGACCATACAGCCCATCTATCCTATCGAAAAAGGACTGAAGACAGAAACAGAATCTGGTTCCATTTCAACATATTTATTAGTGAAACCAAAGTGTTGTAACATAAATTAAATCAAACAGCCTGGTAGTACACACACAAACGTTTCAAATGTTAAAATCAAAGGGCTATTGCACATAAAACGTGGACAGTCGGGTGCATGCAAATTCAGAACTGCTGGACAGCACCATAATAAACTAAAGTACTGATCATTGGGAACGAGATCAGAATGAATGCTAAGGCTTGATCCATTAATTAAATAATTAAATAGGTAGACTAGCCTACAAAACGAAAACAATCCATATGTTCAAATTAAAAGGCCTGATTAACATGGCATCAATAATGTAGCCACATCCCAAGTCCCTGGTGCCTACACATTCAGAATTCAAAAGATGGTTTAGTATTTAGTTTAAAAGCTCTGACAAAGGCCAAGAGAACAATAATACTTTTCAATGAGAAAACAGAAATCCACTTTGGGTATTTTTTTTTTAAGAAGAAGAAAAAAGACTAGTCTATGATGCGATACTCGTGATCATTGTAAGGACAACAAATATATTTTGATTTGTTTAACACTTTTTTGGTTACTACATGATTCCATATGTGTTATTTCATAGTTTTGATGTCTTCACTATTATTCTACAATGTAGAAAATAGTAAAAATAAAGAAAAACCCTTGAATGAGTAGGTGTTCTAAACCTTTTGACCGGTAGTGTAGGCAGCAGCAAAAGCTAGCCAAAAGAACAATTTTACTGGTTGAAGTATAAAGCAGTTGATTTGCGATGATGACACAAACATTATATTAAGTAGGACATTCATATGAACCTTAAAATCCAATTATAATCCAAAAGTAGTGTGAAATGCACTCATAAGCAACATGTAAATAGAGGCTTTTTTGCAGGTGTTCTATAAGACTCCCCCTTGTTCTGCCACCAACTCGCCCTCATGTGGCAATGTTTGTATACACAGAAAGGGGTCTATTTACAGCTTGTTTTGGTTGTGTTTCGGATTATGTTTGTCCAATAGGAAGTGAATGGTGAGTAGTGTATTGTGTCATTTTGGAGTCACTTTTATTTTAAGTAAGAATAGAAGGGTGTTTGTGAACACCTACATGAATAAGGATGCTACCATGATTATGGATAATCATAAATGTATCGTGAATGATGAGTGAGAAAGTTAGAGGGATAAAGATCTTACCCCCAAAAGAATGCTCAACAAAATGCTCTAACTTTCTCAATCATTATTCATTAAGGATTTTTCTTAATCATGGCATTATCAGGATTGATTTAGAAGTGTTCAGAAACATTGTATCTACTCACTTACAAAGAAAATTACTCCAGTCATCATTCACCATTCAGTTTCTATTGGGCAAAACACAACCAAAACAAACTGCAAATGCATCCAACAAGTTTGTAGTCACAATTTTGATGTAGTCAATGCGTGCTAGGAATTTGGGACCAAATATTAAACTTTTGACCAATTTGGTAGACTACAAGCGAAATTTGTCCAAATGCTTGACATATTCAAATGGGTAACATTTCTAAACGGTAAATCAGTTATGTATGAAAATACCCTAAAACAAAAGGTGACATTCTGTACTGTCACCTCATATGAAACATTTTATCTCAAATCCAAAATGCTGGAGAATATAGACATTTTAAATGTTGGCATCCCTGTCCAAATACATACATAGGAGTGTATTCTCTCATTCATATTCCTGCCATCTTTCCACACAAGTTAATGAGTACACTGACACAAGGAAACACTTTGCTGAAACATTAGACTGTAAGGAAATATGTTTATTGAAGTAACCAGCACATCCAAGAGGATCCATCACGAGATAAAGAACATGTCCAGAGGCATATATTTCCAGACCCCCTCCCCTCCTCCCTACAGCATTACTTGTACAATGTTGGTCCAAAATAAGTATTAAATATAAGGGCATACATGCTATGCAACTGAAATTCAAAACATGAGATGAAGCACATCCATTTCAGAAATTGTCAGTGGTTGTTAAAAACAATAGTAAGAGCTTTTGTAATTTGACTACACAGGCTAAATGCATCAGATTTAAAATAGGCCTACATTTGATGTCATTTAGGTCAGAAAAACTCTGACTTGAGAAATGTTCACAGTTCAATATAGGAATGATACTAGATTTATTTAATAAAAACACCATAGATTTTAAAGCTCTAAATAAGAGGAAATTCTTAAAATGAGGTTTCCATAAACAGAGTAGGGTTGTTCCATGAAGTGAGTTGCTTTTGCATCCCTTTTTAAGTAGAAATTGTGCACCAATATTGGATTTTAAAAGCCTGTTATATTAAATGAAGTGCCCTTTAATATAGACCACATGGAGAATTCAATAAATCAGATTTTTCTTTAGATGAATAAAATTCAGCATTGACATGTCCCTCTGTGCACTGACTTCTCAGAAGATTTTAACCCACTTATCCACAAAATGTCTCCAGGTTTTCACCATCATTGTAAAGCCTTAGTTATTCTGTTGATTTGACAGTCATTTCTGAAGATTATTATTTATTTCATGTGATTAGTGATTCATTTTAAGGTATAAAACAACAACCTGTCCCTCATTTTAAGGTCAACCCTGTTATGTGAACTGAACTCTTGTCTTAATATCATGAAACTATTCCTTTTTAAATATTTTCTTTCAAAATAAACATTGAACATCTAATATCCAAATCATAGTGTAAAAGCAGGTGAGCTGATTCTACTCTTTTTGGACGTTTTCTGGTGTTTTGTGGTGGAAAACTGAGTGGGTCAAGCATTAACTCGTCAACCCCGCTACCCATAGCTACAGGCTAATAATGTTTTAACAATGTAATAACATTTTGTGAACCTTGCATTCAATTGCCCCTCCCTGTTGAATGCAACAAGCTTCCATTCTCCCTGTCACAAGGGGATTTATGGCTGATTTAAGATGAAATCATCAACCCTGTTACTTTATTTGGCACTCAATAGACACTTATAATATTTATTTTATTTAACCTCTTGAGATGGGAAAACGTGTTTTATTAAGATGAACATGTGCTCGTTGTTACAGAAAATTAAAATGAGGTGAAATATATATATATAGGTTTTTTTTCTTCAAGTTACACTACCTAAAAAGGACTCATTTCGTGGAACGACCCAGTGGCATTTAACAAGAAAACTATAAAACGCTCAGAAAAAAACACTTTCCATGAATTAGGTGGAGAAACTGGTGGCAAAGAATTCTGTATTTGTCCTGAAAAGGCTGGTTCATTTAGTTTGTTTCTAAAGAGCATTTTAAGACTCAAGGCAAAACAGTCAACAAAGCAATTTGCTCTGAGCAATACATGATATGAAAATACAACATAAAGAAGAAAGACATGGCTATAGTGAGTTAAAGCACAGGGATATGAACAACAACTCCCTTTAAGGCACCTTCGGCATAAGTCTTTCTGTATCATATGCGCTTCCTCTTTAGAAAAAAGAACACCTTTGACCTGGTAAAACTAAAACATTTCAATTTGCCTTAATCATTGTCATTTAACAAACTGTCATTATCTTTTACTGAGCATTGATTCAACAGTAAAGCTTCCAGTTTCTTGAAATGAATTAAAGTGCTGCAAACTAGGCTATTTATTCACCGAAAAACAGCTTGGCCTAAAACAATACTAGGCTATTCATTGTGTATTTAGAATTGAGACAGATAATAAATTGAAGTAAAGAGTCTGTAAAAAATTTAGCATTTCAAATATGATGTGAATACTAGGTGGCTATTTCAAAGGTTAAATCTTTTTTGTCCATTAATTGGATCTTATAAGATTGATTCAATGAAACGGATTCCTGCAGTAACTGTTGACTAACTGCACATCTATGACTGAGGATCCAAAGGAGCAATTTGGTCCCAAAAGCATTTCAACAGAGACTCTTCAAATATCCAGTTGTTGTTCTGAAATACTTAGCTTTGGTTAAACCTCCCTTTTGAATGATAATTTGCAGAATGATGCATAGAGGAAGTAAACTGTACATAGTTGACAACCAACGAGGAACCATTTTATCCTCTGATTGGTTGACGTAAGACGCAGCGTTGCGCTCCTATAGGCCGATTTCATCATCAAACTCATCTTCGAATGTGTAGCCCCGTCCATTGTCTCCCCCTTCCTCTTCCTCCTCCTCCTCCTCTGAATCAGTCTCTGAGTGACAGTTGTCAACCCTCCTCCTGTCCAATGGGTTGACACCCTCATACTCTGAGCTGTGTGAGGAGGCGGGACTGGAAGGCGAATCCGCCTTGTGATTGGTGTGTTGTACCTCTATTCCCGTGATTGGCATGCTGATGACGTTGTTCCCTCTGTCTCGATCTTCCTCGGTGAGAATCACACACTCCTCCTCACCGTCTAACCCTTGACCTTCCTCCTCCGACGCTTGGCGAATGATCTCCTCTCGTTTGTCGCTGAATCTCACCTTCGGCCTCAGGCCTTTGGCCTTGATCCCTCCCTCCCCGTCTATTATCCTTCCATCTCCCTCCATCCCTAGAAGCTTCTTCTCATTCAGCTCATTCCTTATGCTGACAGACTGCTCCTCCTCCGCCATTTTGAAATTCTCCACTTCAACGACAAGACTTTTGCTTGGATTGAAGACGTCTTCCTCGTTAGCGCGGGTCCCAGTCCAGTCTGAGTCCAGCCCCAGTCCATCCATCACCCCCAGCACATCACCCATGATGGACGGGCCCAGGTCGAAATCCATATCGAGTGTGAAAGACGACACCGACCCGGAATGCTGAAGCTCACTGTTCAGCGGGCTTCCGAAGTCATCCGTGACATCATCAGTGTGGTTAAGTGGCGTCTCGGAATCGACAGGCGCCATTGAGTCGTTTGTTGCCGTGGCACCCGGAGACCCAGGGTCAGGGCTGGGGCCGACAGTAGCCAGGAAGGAGGTGTCACCGAAAGCATCTCCGCCCCTACCGATGTGCATGGTGTGGCGGAAGTCCCCCAGCGGAGCTGAGATCATGGTGGGGTCCAGGCGAGGCGCCTTGTGGGAAGACTTGTGGAGTGGCATGACAGCTGAGAGAGGGAGAAAGAATTATGGAGAGAGGAGGCAGGAGAGAGAGATGATGGGGTAGAGAGGGAGAGAAAAAGAGGTGTAGAGAGAAGAGAGAAAAATGTGAGTGCATTAGAGGGTGGGAAAAAAATGAAAGAGTGACAGAAAGAAAGAGGCCAGAGACAGAGGAGAAAAGAAAAACAGTTGGATGAGACAACACATCAAGCAGAAACATGATCTTCTATGCATCAGAAAACGCACTGGCAGACTAAATGAAACAACTAACGAACTACTTTGACGTAATCCATTTATGCTGACTCTGAGCCAAGTTCAGTCAGCATGAGACAAATGTCAACTCAATAAACCTACTTAGATGACGCATAACAGACGTAAAATACCTTCACAAAGGTATTTTGCCAGTATATAAGCCTACAGTAAATGGAAGTCCATTCTAGACTGTCAACATGACCATAACTGAGAGAAAGTGAATATGAGGGGCCCAGATCCAAACTGTCACCGAGGGGCCATTTCCCTTGAGAAGTGTCACTGTACTGGGTAGACTTCTATGGTCTTATAAATTATAAAGTGATCTGCCATGACAGGCCTACATGAAAACATCACTGTTGGGCAAGAGTGTGAGAAACCAACAAGTCGTTTGGCACTGATATTTATGCCAAGGCCATGCTGGGACTTGCAAGTGAAACATACTCATGCAAAGCAAGAACATACTTCTGCCTGGATTTCTTCCCTCGGGGCAGGAGACTTTAAAGCCATAGACAAACATATGTCCATCTATGCCCTATACTCTACAAATGAGCCATAGCAAAGCCTTTGACTTGATGATACAGTCAATCAAATTGGTGTTGCAATCGATCATCAACATTATCCACTATCTAGGGCAATATTAAAAGCAATTACAATGGGACATGATTCACTATTGCATTGAATTGAAAATTATTTAGAAAATGGGCTCAAACCGGTGTTATTGAGCTATTAAAAACAATGAAGTAACCTACATTTGTTTACCAATAACTTTCATCAGAGGATGAAACAGTAAGAGGTTGAAAGTTAGTCCCTGTGTGCGTCCCCTTGTCCCTGTAAGTGACATGCCTGATCAAAGCAAAATCAACAACTCCTCAAAAAACTGATCGCTTTTATGCGGCGAGGCAGGCTATATTATGTCAAACTTACTGCCATCCATAGCGGGGGACCCCATTTCCCCCCCTCCAACATTCCAACAAATAGCGAATGTCTACGAATTGAACTCTAAAACGTACCATATATACATTACCCAGCAGTAGTAGTCTATGGAAGGCCATACTGAGTGAGTGCAATTGGGAGGAAAGAGGGCAAAACTTGCGCTCCGCCGATCAAGTTTCTGAGTGGAGTGTTTCCAAAGCAGAACAATTATGGAAAACTTACTTTGATTACGCTCGTGTTTCGCTTCCTCCCGCCTCACTATCCCTCTTTTCATCTGTCTTTTCTTCGTTATCTTCTCTTCTGGATTCTTCTCGCTCTTTCCCAGCGTCGTTCGCCCCTTTCTAATATTTCTTTTTCTAAGGGATTGGCAAGGAAGTGACGCGATATTTTATTAGGGAGTGTTTTACAGAGGGAGAATGACGGGGTCTAGGGTCCACATTAGGTGCACACGTGATAAAACAATCAATAACTAAATGTTTTTGATACAAGGTTTTTGGAACAAGTATGTAGCATAATTAGGCTACATTAATGACCAAAGAGATTTTCTCTTTGTCTCTCCCTCAGCCAACTCCCTCATTGCTAAGGGTGGCGGTCAGAGGTTGGTGTCATTCCTGTACACATCAAGAAATTGACTACAATTACTCCCTTTTCGGAATGCTGTCAGGAAAGTCAGTCCTCATACTCAACCACTGAGCAGCACACCATGCTTGGTCCTAGAGAGCACTCTCTGTGGGGTCTAATTGAAGCACTCAGTTCCTATTTCCCTCATTTAGGTCAGTATCGCTAATATCCTTCTTGAAAGTGGACTTTGAGGAAATCCTGGATCTAGGTCATCAAAATGCTGCCTGCTGCTGGAGGAAGACCTTCTGGTTGCTGTGGGACTGGAGGAACTGTCTCTCTCAGCTTCCTCTTTATTCAGTGCCATCTCACACATACTTCAGGGAATCACACAATGGTGAGGCATGGAAGTGACTCATTGTTTGTGGGATTTTGTCACCCAATGTTCACATAGCTGTGGGAGGATGTGTCCAAAGGTTAAATTGAATGGGGAGGCAAAGGGGAAATGAGGTTGAGGTACAACACACCGTAGGAATTGAATTCAATCCAGGGAAAAGTAAAGTGTCTTCTACTACCCATCAAGTCCCAAATACAACCCCTGGATGAACCAGTAAACTAACAGGAACCAGTGAAGGTGCTTGTGGTCACACTGATGAAACAGTATTGAAAAAAAATAGACATACAGTGCCTTCAGAAAGTATTCAGACCCCTTGACTTTTTCCACATTTTGTTACGTTACAGCCTTATTCTAAAATTGATTAAATAGTTTTTTCCTCATCAATATACACACACAATACCCCATAATGACAAAGCAAAAACAGGTTTTTAGAAATGTTTGCTAATTTATTAAAAAATTAAAAAATGTAATATCACATTTACATAAGTATTCAGACCCTTTACTCAGTACTTTGTTGAAACACCTTTGGCAGCAATTACAGCCTCAAGTCTTCTTGGGTATGACGCTACAAGCTTAGCACACCTGTATTTGGGGAGTTTCTCCCATTCTTATCTGCAAATACTCTCAAGCTCTGCCAGGTTGGATGGGGAGCGTTGCTGCACAGCTATTTTCAGGTCTCTCCAGAGATGTTAGATCAAGTTCAAGTCCGGGCTCTGGCTGGGCCACACAAGGACATTCAGAGACTTGTCCCAAAGCCACTCCAGCGTTGTCTTGGCTGTGTGCTTAGGGTCGTTGTCCTGTTGGAAGGTGAACCTTCGCCCAAGTCTGAGGTCCTGAGCGCTCCAGAGCAGGTTTTCATCAAGAGTCTCTCTGTACTTTGCTCCGTTCATCTTTGCCTTGATCCTGACTAGTCTCCCATTCCCTGCCGCTGAAAAACATCCCCACAGCATGATGCTGCCACCACCATGCTTCACTGTAGGGATGGTGCCAGGTTTCCTCCAGACGTGATGCTTGAATGAGACATGACCCAGCTAGCACATAACATTCTAAGAACCACATGTTTCTTAGAGCTTGGTGAGAGTGTGGTTGTCCTATGGTTATTTTGCATACAACCTTCCCACAACCTTCTAGGAATGGTGCAGGATACCAAGCTAGCACATAACGTTCTGAGAACCATATGTTTCTTAGGTGGGAATTTCAGTACTTCACTATAACGTTTACATTTTAGTCATTTAGCAGACGCTCTTATCCAGAGCGACTTACAGTTAGTGAGTGCATACATTTTAATTTTTTCATACTGGCCCCCCGTGGGAATCAAACTCACAACCCTGGCGTTGCAAGCGCCATGCTATACCAACTGAGCTACACAGGACTACGTTTCCCAGAGGTTTCCTCATGGTTCTATTTAAAGTAATGTTCTCAGAATGTTCTGAGGACATTAAGAAACAACGATCTTCTGTCTGTACTTCAGCATAAGGTTTCGTGCAGGTTTCCTCATGTTCTTAGAACATTAAGAAAACGTTCCATAAAAAAACACAAGAAAAGATTAGTAACGTTCAAAGAAAGTTCCAAGAATGTTATTTAAAAAGAACGGAAGTAAACATTTTGCCTGTTCTGGGAACATACGTTTTTAGGTTGCAGGGAGGTTCTGAGAACATTTTACTATGGTTCCCTGGAAGTTTTCGTGGGAGGTTTTATTAACGTCTGAGAACGTAAATTATAGGCTATTTGGAGGTTTTTGAAAAACGTCCTTAAAACTTTCACTGAATCCTATAATTTTCGTTCTCAGAACAAATTAAACGAACACCCCCACCTCTGTTTCATGGTAAAAAAAAAAAAAATGTTGTTGTTTTTTTGTTTTGCATAGGGCAACCAACCCATCATCAGCATCTGGCTCAGAGGCGCATTCCTCTGAGACAAGGCCATACCCCAAACTATTCAATAAAATTGACATCTGTGCCCAGTGCAGGTTGTCATCTCCGGACAGTCCCGTATCTCAGCCCCTTTTTAGGTGTCCCAACCTTTCTTTTTACAAAAAATGTATTAATTCAGGCTACAAGAGCGTAGACCCAATGACAATCGCTGACATGCTCTTGAACAGCTTCTATCCCCAAGCAATATTATTGATAAATAGCTAACCAAATTGCTTCACGGACTATCTGAGTTAACCTTGTATCTTTATTGACCTTATTGTCTCTATGTACATTCACAGGGCCCTACACACTCACACACACTGTCACTCCAACACACACAGAAACACTCACTCCATAATATGTTCACTCA
The DNA here is from genome assembly GCF_964263955.1 of Coregonus lavaretus. Taxonomy (NCBI): domain Eukaryota; kingdom Metazoa; phylum Chordata; class Actinopteri; order Salmoniformes; family Salmonidae; genus Coregonus; species Coregonus lavaretus. The sequence goes on along the minus strand of NC_139990.1, from coordinate 50,664,323 downwards.
CACATAATAAGCACAGACATTTATACTGATTCTACACACCTGCACACCCACTCACATACAAGCTGCTGGTACTCTGTTTATCTTATATCCTGTTGCCTAGTCCCCTTACCCTTATACATATCTACCTTCATCACGCCAGTATCCCTGCACATTGTAAATATGGTATTGGAACTGACTTTTAAAAATATTCCCTGTATATTGTATGCTTACTTACTTACTTTATTGTGTATTTCATATTTCTTATTTCTTGTGTGTTTTTTTAATAGTAATACATTGTTATTGATTATTGCATTGTTCGGTTTTGAGTTTGCAAGAAAGGTATTTTACTTTACTTGTGCATGTGACATTAAAACATAACTCTTGTGAGAAAAAATAATCTTTATAATTTTGTACATTCTGATTTTTCAGGGGGCACCCTCAACATACCTACTTCCCGTGGCTATACACAGATCAATTTCCCAAAACTTAAGAATTATTATTATTATTTATTTATTTTTAATTTAGGAACTCGGGGTCTCAAATTACTGTTGAGAGTTAGAATAGTAGAATACACAAGGTGCCATTTTGAAATTTGGTTGTGGATCAGCAGTCTTTCTCTTGTTATGTCAGTCACTACACAGTCACTCAATTAACCCATGTCAGCTAACGTTTTTTAGATTGATAAATGAGTCTAGCCAGCTATCTAAACATGTAGTAATCATGGTCGAATTACCGACTGGGGGGCCCCTATTGATTTTGTTAGTCACTCACTTAGGGCCCCCAAAAGGCTAGGGCCGGCTCTGACTGCACCTGTGGGTATGGATGTGGGTACAAAGACCCACGAGTCACTGCGGCCAATCTTGATGAGTTCAGATTTTTTGTGGCCCCCACCCCCATCAAAGTTGGCCACCCCTGGTCTAGACAATCGTATCACATTCACCTTGCTTGACAGTTGTGTTGTGGAGGATGAAGAGTCTTAAATATGTATATGTATCTTTTTTTATATACTTATAACAGCTTTTCACCAGCAGGAAGAGTAAAAACATATATTATTCGGTAACAACAAGGGTTAGGGTGTTTAACAACAATAACTTCATTATCCAAGTGTAGTAGTTGTAATGAGAAGGCAACATTTACTGTGAAATCTAGGAACAAAGTTGGTAAGTATTTTCCTCCAATGAGAGGAGGCGAGGCAAAGGAAACGGAAGGCGAGGCATCCGTTTCATATCTAATGCAACTGCCATTTTGTTTCTCAAGTTGAAGATCAATTGCATCCACGGTTGTTCATGTGAAAATGGCATTATTCGACGTTTAGATATTGCTTTATATTGTGTTTTTCCTTACACTTAAAGACTGTCTTGTTGAGAAGTAGTGGATGGTAGAGTAAAAGACTGAAGGACCAACTTTCCTTGTATATTGTGATTTAATTGTTATTGTTTACGTTTGGGTCTAAAGGCCGACGACGTTCTATTAGCTTGGTACTGTAGCTAGCTAGCTATCTCGGTGGCAAAATGGCGGCGAATACGACCCAGACAGCTCCAGCTGCTAACTGGTAAGACCTTAAATTATCAAGTTTAACGTCATATCTAGTTTTCGGATATGTTCTCACTTTATTTTGACCTGTATTCTAGCTAGCTACTGTTGGACATCGATATTTAACGTTCGAAGAATGCCTGCGAATAGCCAGTGTTCGTCTCGTTCCCTTAGTTAACGTAGCTACGTTACCTAGCTAACGACAACGCGTAAGCTTACTGTCTAGTTAGCTATTCAACGTTAGCTAGCTCCTGATTTCCTTCAACTTCGTATCAGTTGGCATTCTCTACTAGCAAACACCACCAACTATGTAGTAAGTAGTTATTATGATAGGCAAGGTAATTAGCTAACTGGGTCACAGTCCAGTAACTTAACATCCATCCAAGACTCTCACTAAGTAACGATATCTTCCAGACCGGGTCACAACAACTGCTAGTATCAACACGATTTACTTGCTGCACTGCATGTTCTGCCCCATTTGACCATAGATAAAGTCAATCTGGAGAACATTGGTCCAAGAGTAGACACTTGATGACCCCTCCTGGATCTGAAAGAAATTGATGTAAACTTCACCTTGATTCGCGTAGCTTTCACCTAGGTGACACGTCTTGTCATGTCTACGATGGGTCATCAAGAACTGGTGTAATAGGGTAATGGGTTGATTCCGGACCGGGCAGTTGACCTACTCTTGTCTGACTTGTCATTGAATCACTTCTATAATATTTGGAAATGGTCTAACTAGTTGTCAGCAAAGTTACTGTCCCTTAAATATAGTCTGGGCCAGGCGATGACTGTTTTATTCTGTAACAGCAGGGGTTCTTGCTATTCTTCATGTGGAGTCAAAGCACTCTTATTTTGAGCTTGGCTAAAAATACCCTCTGCTAACAGAGACATATTTATCTCCCACCAATGAGAATGTCCCATTTTATTTAGGGGGCCACATAAATAGCAGGCATTTAATCTTGTGTGTGTGTGGCAAGGCCATGCTCAAGCAGCTGAGATGCTCCTTCAACAGGTTACCTTACTAAAATGTATTCATATACACTGAACAAAAATGTATCTAAAATGTTGTGCAAAAATGTGTTTACATCTGTTAGTGATCATTTTGCCTTTGCCAAGATAATTCATCCACCTGACAGGTGTGGCATATTAAGAAGCTGATTAAACAGCATGATCATTACACAGGTGCACCTTATGCTGGGGTCAATAAAAGGCCATTCTAAAATGTGCAGTTTTGTCACAACACAATGCCACAGATGTCTCAAGTTTTGAGGGAACGTGCAATTGGCATGCTGACTGCTGGAATGTCCACCAGAGCTGTTGCCAGAGAATTTAATGTTAATTTCTTTACCATAAGCCGTCTCCGACGTCATTTTAGAGAATTTGTCAGTATGACCAACAGCCTCACAACTGCACACCACGTTTAACCACGCCAGACCAGGACCTCCACATCCGGCTTCTTCACCTTCGGTATCGTCTGAGAACAGCCACCTGGACAGCTGATGAAACTGGGTTCGCACAAACTGTCAGAAACAGTCTCAGGGAGGCTCATCTGCCTTTATGGCGTCATTTGGGCAAGTGATTTGCTGGTGTCAATGTTGAGAACAGAGTGCCCCATGGTGGCGGTGGAGTTGTGGTATCGGCAGGCATAAGCTACGGACAACGAACACAATTGCATTTTATCGATGGCAGTTTGAATGCACAGAGATCCCGTGACGAGATTCTGAGGCCCACTGTCGTGCCATTCACCCCCCGCCATCACCTCATGTTTCAGCATGATAATGTCGGCCCCATCTGTACACAATTCCTGGAAGTTGAAAATGTCCAAGTTCTTCCATTGCCTGCATTCTCACCAGACATGTCACCCATTGAGCATGTTTGGGATGCTCTGGATCGACGTGTATGACAGCGTGTTCCAGTTCCAGCCAATATACAGCAACTTCAAACAGCCATTGAAGAGGAGTGGGACAACATTCCACAGGCCACAATCAACAGCCTGATCAACTCTATGCAAAGGAGTTGTGTCGCGCTGCATGAGGCAAATAGTGGTCACACCAGATACTGACTGGTTTTCTGATCCACACCGTTTTTTAAGGTACACTACCAGTCAAAAGTTTGGACACACCTACTCATTCAAGGGTTTTTCTTTATTTTTACATTGTAGAATAATAGTGAAGACATCAAAACTATGAAATAATATCTCCCGAGTGGCGCAGTGGTCTAAGGCGCTGTATTGCAGTGCTAGCACTGTCGTAGCCGGCCGCGACCGGGAGACCCATGGGGCGGCGCACAATTGGCCCAGCGTTGTCCAGGGTAGGGGAGGGAATGGCTGGCAGGGATGTAGCTCAGTTGGTAGAGCATGGCGTTTGCAATGCCAGGGTTGTGGGTTCGATTCCCACGGGGGGCCAGTGTGAAAAAAAATAATAATAATGTATGCACTCACTAACTGTAAGTCGCTCTGGATAAGAGCGTCTGCTAAATGACTAAAAATGTTTTTTTTAATGTAGGATTCTATATGTAAATTAGAAGTTGTCCACCAGATGGCAGCAGTGTGTGCAAAGTTTCAGACTGATCCAGTGAAGAATTACATCACTACACAATATTTTGTCTGCCAGGAGTTTCCCCAAATGTGCTGAATATGTTTTCAAGTACATAACTATAGAGAACATACAAAAATGCTATGGTAATACAACATTTTAGTTTGCACACACACAGGAATGTCATAAATGATGGATCATTACTTCCCTACAGAAAATACACTAATCTTCACACATCTAGATGGCAGGGTGGGTGTGGAGTCAGAGGTCAAACTGTAGAACCCAGTTCCTACATTCTAATATTTAAAAAATGATTTTTCAAACAAAACTACACTACATTTTATCCATGGGAACCTCAGGATGACAAATCAGAGCAAGATTACTGAATGTAAGTACATTATTTACCTTGAGGTGAATGTACCAAACCAGTTGCCGTGATGAACGTTTTTTGTTGTTGTGCACTATCCTCAAACAATAGCATGGTATTTTTTAGTTATAATAGCTACTGTTGGACACTGCAGTTTGATTAACAAGAATTTAAGCTTTCTGTCCATATAAGACATGTCTATGTCCTGGAAAGTTGGCTGTTGTTTACAACACCATTCTAGTCACATATCGCATATTGAGCAACAACCGTCCCGGATAAGGGACACCGATCCCGTAGAGGTTAAACAAATCAAAATGTAGTTTATGTTTGAGATTCTTCAAAGTAGCCAGCCTTGATGACAGCTTTTCACACTCTTGGCATTCTCTCAACCAGCTGAGCACTTGATGGCTGCTTTTCCTTCACTCTGCCGTCCGACTCATCCCAAACCATCTCAATTGGGTTGAGGTCGGGGGATTGTGGAGGCCAGGTCATCTGATGGAGCACTCCATCACTCTCCTCCTTGGTCAAATAGCTCTTACACAGCCTGGAGGTGTGTTGCGTCATTGTCCTGTTGAAAAACAAATGATAGTCCCACTAAGCAGATGGGATGGCGTATCGCTGCAGAATGCTGTGGTAGCCATGCTTGTTAAGTGTGCCTTAAATTCTAAATAAATCACAGACAGTGTCACCAGCAAAGCACCCCCACACCATAACACCTCCTCCAAGCTTTACGGTGGGAACTACACATGCAGAGATCATCCGTTCACCCACACCGCGTCTCACAAAGACACAGCGGTTGGAACCAAAAATTGCCAATTTGGACTCCAGACCAAAGGACAAATTTCCCCCAGTCTAATGTCCATTGCTCATGTTTCTTGGCCCACTACGCCTCTTCTTCTTATTGGTGTCCTTTTAGTAGTGGTTTCTTTGCAGGAATTCGACCATGAAGGCCTGATTCACACAGTCCCCTCTGAACAGTTGATGTTGAGATGTGTCTGTGACTTGAACTCTGTGAAGCATTTATTTGGGCTGCAATTTCTGAGGCTGGTAACTCTAATGAACTTATCCTCTGCAGCAGAGGTAACTCTGGGTCTTCCATTCCTGTAGCAGTCCTCATGAGAGCCAGTTTCATCATAGCGCTTGATGGTTGTTGCGACTGCACTTGAAGAAACTTTCAAAGTTCTTGAAATGTTCTGTATTGACTGACCTTCATGTCTTAAAGTAAGGATGGACTGTCGTTTCTCTTTGCTTATTTGAGCTGTTCTTGCCATAAAATGGACTTGGTCTTTTACCAAATAGAGCTATCTTCTGTATACCCCCCCCTACTTTGTCACAACCCAACTGATTGGCACAAATTAACTTTTAACAAGGCACACCTGTTAATTGAAATACATTCCAGGTGACTACCTCATGAAGCTGGTTGAGAGAATGCCAAGAGTGTGCAAAGCTGTCATCATGGCAAAGCGTGGCTATTTGAAGAATCTCAAATATAAAATATATTTTGATTTGTTTAACACTTTTTTTTGGTTACTACATGATTCCATATGTGTTATTTCATAGTTTTGATGTCTTCACTATTATTCTACAATGTATTTTTTTAAAGTAAAAATAAAGAAAAACCCTTGAATTAGTAGGTGTGTCCAAACTTTTGACTGGTACTATATCTGTGACCAACATATGCATATGTATTCCCAGTCATGTTAAATCCATAGATTAGGGCCTAATACATTTATTTCAATTTACTGATTTCCTTAATGAACTCATAAATCTTTGAAATTGTTGCATGTTGCATTTATATTTTTGTTCAGTATAGTTACTGATTTCCAAAAATAATGAATCTTATCTCTTGAGTAAAGAATTGGTGTGCTGTAAATATCGCTGGTTTGGTGGTATTATCTTCCAAGTTAACAAACCTGAATCTTAGTCACGTTATGTCGGTCATGTTAAATAGGCTGTATTCTCTTTTCAGAGTATTCCAGTGTATCGGACATTTGTTTGGTTTCCATACTGAATGACTGACAGTCAAGTGTCTCCTGTCTGTTGTAGGTCGTATGGAGCACCAGAGGCCCAGACAGTCTCGGAGAACCCAGAGTGGGAGAAGGCCAGACAGGCACTGGCCTCCATCAGCAAGACCCAGAGCGCCACCAAGACCGCTCAGGCCAACCGGACCACAGCACAGGTGTGTGTATGCTTATGTGCCCATGTCTGTGTTTTGCTTCTGGAATGTGTTTGTTCACTTACTGTAATGCAAGTTCCCTACGTTAATGAAGTGAAATTCTGCTTAGGAAAGGGGTTTCATATTTTCCAGATTTCAGTTATATCGGTCTAATCCAGGGGTTCCTAAACTTCTTGGCCCGTGACCCCGTTTTGTAATTTAATTTTTTTTGCAACCCAACCATGTAAAAAAAGTTATGTAATCAACCGCAAATGTTTACTTTTTAAATTGGGGCTATGACAGTCTTACAAATCAGTCTGACAGTACTTTTGACAGTATTTCAATCTGAAGGAAGTATGGTTCGAAGTGAATGAAATGCGTAAGAAAGGTATTGGGAAGTTCAAAAGATCATCAGGCAATAATTTTGTATGATATTCTGTGTAGAAAATAACATCAACATTAACCACGTTTCCATCCACAGTTTTCATGCAAGTAAAGTCATATCGTATAAAAAAATCACAACAGCTGTGATGGAAACATTTTTATAAATGCCGAAAGATCATTTGTTCATTCGAGGTGGGATATTTTTGTCTCGGTAAAATGTATAATGCGAGAAATGGCGGTGGAAACGTCTTTATGCGCAAATACTGATATAATAACCATCATATCGATGCAAACTTAGAGTCACACGATGATATGGTGTGTGTGGTCCGCCCACTACAACTCGGGAAACCATGCAGTTTGTTAGGCTACAGATGAAGGAAATGATTATGAACCTCACAGGCTATTGAAAGTGCACGCTATGAACTTACATTTACATTTTTTACATTTTAGTCATTTAGCAGACGCTCTTATCCAGAGCGACTTACAGTTAGTGAATACATTATTTTTTTCATACTGGCCCCCTGTGGGAATCGACCCCACAACCCTGGCGTTGCAAACGCCATGCTCTACCAACTGTGCTACATCCCTGCCGGCCATTCCCTCCCCTACCCTGGACGACGCTGGGCCAATTGTGCGCCACCCCATGGGTCTCCCGGTCGCGGCCGGCTACGACAGAGCCTGGATTCGAACCAGGATCTCTAGTGGCACAGCTAGCACTGCGATGCAGTGCCTTAGACCACTGTGCCACTCGGGAGTTAACTTGATGCTCCTTTCCAATAAATATCAAGGGTCTTATTCTGGTGACATGATGATCGATGCTTGACTGCCGTTTGACAAATACAAATATCCATAATAATCTCATCATGTAGACTGTCCTACCTGCACAGAATACCCGCACTGTATCTGCAAGCTGTTGGCTAGAGAGCATGTACCAAGACCAGAGTTGGGAAATTTGCTATTTAACGCAACAGTTTTTGTGACCAAACTATCGGTAGAGTTGAAAATGTGACGGAAACACATTGAGCTTTTGGTTTTGTGCACTACGTCATCACGCACAGATTTTTCTCCGCAACAAGTCAGTTTGGTGGAAACACACAACTGGAGGGAAAATGCGCATATTTTCTTTATGCTGATTTTAGATTATTCGCATGAAAATGTGTTGCCAATTGAATGGAAATCTAGCTAGTGATGTTCTTTGATTTAGTGCTTGGTCGTCCGTTCTGTTCTATTGAGTCCTGCGCGACTTGTGCGCATTGTAGAGGGAAACAGAATACACATATATGTTCCTGAAAGTCTTCTCTTTCAGTGATGGGGCCATAATATTTTGTAGCTTAAACCATTCCAAAAGAGTCACATTTTATAGGAAAAAAACTGAAACTACTCAGTTTATTACAACCATCTACCATCTAGCGCAGGGGTGTCAAACTCATTTTAGCTCAGGGGCCACATGGAGGAAAATCTATTCCCAAGTGGGCCGGACCGGTAAAATCATGGTATATATAACTTAAAAACAACAACTTCAGATTGTTTTCTTTGTTTTAATACTATCAACATAAAATATAAAGCTGGAGCCTGAGGACAGTGTGTCCAAAATAGTACAAGCACAACATCACTATTAATCATAAAACACCTCAAGTTTATTTGAAAATTCTAAAGAAAAAACACACAAACACACAATGCCTCAGTGATTCACAGAAGTATATCACAGATCACAGAACTATATCAGGGTGTCATTTCTCAGGCAGAAATGTAGATACAAATAATGAAATCCTGTTCCCCAAACAAGTGCAAGAACCACAGTCAAGAATAGGTTAAATATACAAATCAATTAAAAACAATAGCACATCAACATAAAAACATATAAACATAAAGCTGGAGCCTGAGGACAGTGTGTCCAAAAGCACAACATCACTATTAATCATAAAACACCTCAAGTTATTTGAAATTCTGAGGACAAACAACACACAAACACACAATGCCTCAGTGATTCACAGAAGTATATCACAGATCACAGAACTATATCAGGGTGTCTCATGCAGCACTTTAAGTGGGGTTGCATAGTTTATTTGACTCCTGATACCTGGCATCTTTTAGCTTTCACCAGCGCATCAATATCAGGCGTCACATCCTGAGTGGCAGCCAACTTCAGGATGTGATTCAAGTGCTTGTGCGTGAGCCTTGAGCGCAGCTTTGTTTTATTTATGCTCATTACAGAGAACTTGCTCACAAAGATATGTCGTTCCAAACATGCACAACCGTTTTGCAGCGAGGGCTGTCAAGTTGGGGTAACCTGGCAAGAGATTCTGATAAAATGTGTCCAAGACAGCTGCGGCAAATTTGCCCTTCAAATCCGAGTCACACTGCAAGTCTATTATTTCAAGTTGGATGCTGACGGGCAGATCAGAGGGATTCACGGTGAATGGCGAACAAAAAAACTTTGAAGTCTTTCTCCAGTTCACCAAAAATCTGAAAGCGTTGCTCAAACTCCCTTAACAGTCCCGTTATTTTATCTTTGAACCGCTTCATGTCTGCCACATGTTGGGTCGCGCACACATTTTTCAGACAGGGGAAGTGAGCTGCATCACCACCGGCGAGTTGCGTCTCCCACAATGACAGCTTCAACTTGAAAGAACGTATTTTACATTTACATTTTAGTCATTTAGCAGATGCTCTTATCCAGAGCGACTTACAGTTAGTGAATACATATATATATATTTTTTATACTGGCCCCCCGTGGGAATCAAACCCACAACCCTGGCGTTGCAAACGCCATGCTCTACCAACTGAGCTACATCCCTGCCGGCCATTCCCTCCCCTACCCTGGACCAATTGTGCGCCGCCCATGAGTCTCCCGGTCGCGGCCGGCTGCGACAGAGCCTGGATTCGAACCAGGATCTCTAGTGGCACAGTTAGCACTGCGATGCAGTGCCTTAGACCACTGCGCCACTCAGGAGTATGCTGTCATAATACTGTCATAATACTGCGTGGCAACTTTGTTGCGCCCTTGCAGCTGTTTGTTCAAGTTATTCAGGTGCTCTGTAACATCCACCATAAATGCAAGGTCCTGCATCCATTCTGCGGAATTAAATTCTAACACTGGTTTGCCCTTTTCTTCCATGAACTGTTCAATTTCTTCTCGTAAATCAAAGAAACGCCTCAGCACAGCACCTCGGCTTAACCATCTTACCTCAGTGTGGTATGGCAGGCCATAGATGTGGTCTTTCTCTCTGAGAAGGCTGTCAAACTGACGGTGATTCAGGCTTCTGGATCGGATGAAATTAACAGTTTGGATGACCACCTTCATGACGTTATCCATCTTTAATGACTTGCAACACAAAGCCTCCTGGTGCAAAATACAGTGAAAAGTCCAAAAATCACGTCCTCCATTTTTCAGATTGCACTTTCTCTCTGAACTTTGTCACAACGCCTGCTTTTTTCCCGATAATTGAGGGCGCACCATCTGTAGCCATGCTGACAGCGCGGGACCAGTCCACTCCGACCCTGTCCAGCGCGCCGACGAGTGCAGTGAAAATATCAGCTGCTGTCGTTGTATCTGTCATCGGCACCAACTCCACGAACTCCTCTGTGACGGTCAATGTGTCATCAACTCCGCGGATGAAAATGGCCAGTTGTGCAACATCTGTAATGTCCGTGCTTTCATCAATTGCAACCGAAAACGCAATAAATGACTTTACTTTTTGCTTCAACTGGCTGTCCAAATCCACTGAAAGATCGGAAATCCTGTCTGCAACTGTGTTTCTTGTCAGGCTGATATTTGCAAAAGCCTGGTGCTTTTCAGGGCACACAATCTCTGCTGCCTTCATCATGCATGTTTTTACAAATTCACCCTCACTAAATGGTTTTGAAGCCACTGCGATTTCATTAGCAATGAGGTAGCTAGCTTTCACTGCAGCGTCACTGATGTCTCGGCTGTGAGTAAACACAGACTGCTGTTTCTTCAGACCCACCAACAGTTCATTCACCTTCTCTCTTCTCCGCTGTCCTTGAAAGTTGTCATATTTGTCGGCATGAAGACTCACATAGTGGCGACGAAGGTTATATTCTTTCAGCACTGCAACATGCTGTGAACACACCAAACATACAGCTTTCCCATTCAATTCCGTGAATAAATAGAAGGATGACAATTTTTCTTGGAACACTCTGCACTCTGCGTCCACTTTTCTCTTTTTTGACAGAGACATATTGGGGCAATGAGGGTGCCAAAGCACATAATGTTAAAAGTAGAAGCCGTATTAAATATCGCGGGCAAAACAAAGTAGCTCATCCGGACTGGCTGCACTTGCTTGACCTATTTGCTCTGCCCCGGTATAAACAGTTTTCTTGCTTAACACAATTGCTATTGCGCCATCCAGTGGACACAATTGGAACAGCAGTTTATTTTATTGAAAATTTGCAGCTAATTTTTATACTTTACAAAATCATCTCGCGGGCCAGATTAAACCCGTTTGCGGGCCTGATCCGGCCCGTGGGCCGGACGTTTGACACCCCTGATCTAGCGGCTACCGGACGTTACTGACGTAACCTCGGTTCTATGAACCAAGCGCAATTGTTAATTATTTTTACTTGAGAATTTCTCCCACGACCCCATTTTGAAATGAAATGATGGTCTAATTGTTGCAATTATTGGTGCCTATTCTAAAGCCGGGTGTACACTACACGACTTTCAAAATCCTAACATCGCTGAGCCTCTCACATTAAACAACTGTCTTTCCTGTCGTTTTTTTTTGTCTTGCCAACGTAGTGGTGCGCACAATAAACGATGTGGCACAGACTGGGTCACACACTACAAGATTCTTCACCTGGTTGTGAGGATTCTCCATACCACGCTGTCTCGCCAAAACAATGATATTATGTGATAACATTTAACGTAGCTACAACGAGTTGTGGCTCAAAACAGCCTCATAAACGTTTTCAGTCAGGCATTAACAATTCCCATACAAAGTTGAAATATCTAGCATACATTTTGAATTGAATAACATTGCTTGTGAACTTCAGAGCTGTAACGATTTTAAGCTTTGGTTAAAGGCAAATACAAACACATACTAGTAGTAGTCATCGCTCCGGCTCCAGAGTCTACAAATTCTGGATGATGCAAAACAACGTCATCTCGCTGGCTTCTTCTCTGGCGAGCTCTCATTGGCTATTGCTGATCATCGTTCTCAAAACTTGTCATTTCACAGCTCACACTACAAGAACATTGCGGATTTTGTGCCGATAAAATCAAACATGTTTGAAAATATTGGGACGTCTGGAATTGCTTAAAGACGAGATCGGTAGCCCTCAGATTGAGTCTGACCCGCTCACATTAAACGAGCGTCGGTGATGGCCGCGTGCCCAGAGTAGGCAACGACATGGGGATTTTGTCTCCGATCTCCAAAACATGTCTGGGACAGCTAAATCGGGCCCAAAATCGTGTAGTGTACACCCGGCATTAATCTCACAGGCGCTTGTTATTGGATACAATGTGTTACCTCAACAGTTATCTTACCTTGACGAGCTGTACAGCATGGACCATTTTCTTCCTGATACAACACACTGTCTGATCTGGGCCCGTATCCACAAAGTGTCTCAGAGTACGAGTGCTGCTCTAGGATCAGGTCCCCACCTGTGTATGTAGTCTTAATAATTACGATTCTAAAAGGCAAAACTGATCCTAGATCAGCGCTCCTACTCTGAGGCTTTGTGGATACGGGCCTAGGTCTTCCTGACTTTTCCCCTGAATATGATTCAAATGGATGAGTAGGCTTTCGTTTTGATTTTCTGTGTTGTACACGCACATCCCTCCAGAATCCAATGTGTTTGAGGGGTGTAATCTCTCCCATCTCTCTTCACTTAGTTGTCTGTTTGTGTGTGTTTCTAGGCTGGTCAGTTTCAGCCTGCAGTAACTGAGTCCACAGCCATACAGCAGCAGCAGCAGCAACAACAGTACTACCAACAGTGGTACCAACAGAACCAGCAGCAGCCGTATCCTGGGTACACCTACCCCTACAATTACTACTACCCCATGGCCCCGGGCCCTGTAAGTGTACATATCCTCCACATTTCAGATGAACTGTAATGTAGTCCTTGGCAATGATTTCACCGACACTGATGCCGGCTTTATGCCCTATAGCGTTTAGATAAGGAATTGGAATTGTTAGATTTAGCCTACACATTACAAAAACTGCACTTTGCTACTATAAATGAACCGTTCACACAGAATGCACAACATAAAACCATTTATTGAAGCCAAGCCAGTACCACATTTTGAAGTGTGTTTTCCTCTAATTCTCCAGTATGGTGGTGGTGGCTATCCTCCTCAGGGCCAGTATGGTGTACCTCCAGGACCTTACCCCTCTCCCACCACTCCAACTGGACAGGTAACCATCAGAAAACTGCTGCTGTTGCTACTTCATCAATCACGTTTTCAGTTAACTTCACTGACTTCCTCTATTGCAGTTTATTTATGAATCATTGACTAAATTATTCACCAATGCCAGACATTTGTGTAAAAATTACTTTCTGTTTCCAGATAGAAGTGCACCATTGTATGAATTAAGATGTAATTGATGACCGGCATTTGAATAATGTTCTATTTCTACCCTGACAAGCGTCCCTAATTATCTCCCATGGTCAGGTACAACCCTACACTGTTGATTGGTCAATGCATCTTGCTGCCTTGTTGACAAAATGACAGAGCGGCACAGATTACTGTTTGATTTGAGAAGGGCGCTCCTCCCTCCCCGCTTTCGTCTGATGACGTAACAGGCCTTTGCCGGTGCCCTGCGGTTCAGCATAATCAAATCCGCCCACTGAGAATCTGTCTTGAGCTGAAGTCTCTTGCAGTTAGAAAGCTTTAATCTGCATTTCTCCTTTCATATTTAGATATTCTCAGTTTCAAGTTTTTGCAATCTCTGCGGTTTATTACCTTTCTTTCACAATAGTCTATTTTTCCCCATCTATTATTTTCCCCTACCTTCCCAGCCTCCATCCCTGCCCGTGATGGATGACAAGTCCTCCAGCTACCCCCCTCAGCCTCAACCCCCTCCGCCTGCTGCCCCTCAACCACCCCCCCAGAGCCCCACGAGCTCTGAGCATCCCCCACCCCCTCCTCCCCCAGCCGTCCCTCCCCCTCCCAACTCCCAGTACCCCCTTCCTCCAGGGCAGAACTCCTACAACTCCAACAACCCCATGCCCTACCCCAACAACGACCCCAACCAGATGAGAAGTTACAACCACAACCAGGGCAGGCCCAGCTATGGGCAGAGCTACCAGACTCAGAACTCGTACCAGCAGCAGCAGAATAACAACCAACACCAGCAACCAGGACCGGGTCAGTATGGACCAGGAGCTGGGAGAGGAGAGGCCAACAAAAACAAGAACCATCAACAACAACAACAACAGCCACAGCAACAAGGAGGACAAGGACAGCAGCTCTGGCACCGCATGAAACGTTAGTGTGTGAGGGTGTTGACGTTGTGTGTTTGTGTTCAGGTATCTTAAGCATAGTTTTTCTGTTAACTTATCTTCAGGTTTGTGTTTGTTTCCCATCACTTGGTGTTATTGTCTTTGTTTCAATGCCTTCTTTATTGTCTTCCACAGAGGCACCTGGAGCAGGTGCAATGAAGTTCAACATTCCCAAGCGACCCTACGTCATGACCAATCAGAGTTTCCCTCCTGGGGAACAACCCACCGGATTGGCTGCTACTCCTTCCTCCCCAGCTGCTGCTCCTGCTGCACCTGGCGGTGCCCAGACACGGTGAGGAGACAGCTACTAATGACACCAATATATGTCTTTACTATCCTTACTACCTACTGGGGAAGAATGATTCTTCTTAATCATGTAATTCAATGCACATCAAAGACCCTTGATGTGTTTAAAATCTCCATCCAATAGGCTTCTGAAGTACCATGTCCCTCTTTCTCAAACTAATCATTAGTCACTTCAAATTGACCTAGTACCCCCAAACCAGTTTCCTTCCCCCCCGATTTACTGTTGCGCTGCTGATTATAAAAATGTTGCCCTCAGGCCCCAGGACTGGCCCCAGGCGATGAAGGAGTATGTTCAGCGCTGCTTCACAGCCTGTGAGAATGAGGAGGACAAGGACCGCACCGAAAAGGGGCTGAAGGAGGTCCTACAGAAAAGACTACAGGATGGGTCTGCCTACACCATCGACTGGGACCGCGAGCCTCTGCCTGAGTGAGTGGAGCAGTTGTTCTTGAAAAAGCCTGATGTTTCACTGTCTGGAACTTATAAAGCCTGAATCCCATTTTGGAGACCAAATGCCTCATTTCTGCCTAAACCCTATCAAGAGGTGCTAGTCATCCTAACCCTTTCTCTCCTCTCTCCCCATCCAGACTGAAGGCCAAGCAGTCTCGCTGGGAGGCTGTATCCACCCAGAGGACTCTGGAGAGTTCCTTGGGCCGAGGTGGGGGTACAGGTGGGGCTACGCGGGGCAGGGGTGGTGGGGCCAGGCTGGGGCACTACAGGAACGTCTTCTCCCAGAGAAGCCCCTCATCCAGCTCCTCAGGCTCCTCCTCTCGCTCCCCCTCCCCCTCTCACAGCCGACACAGGGACCGCAATGGCCAGAGACACAGGCGCAGGTGAGAGACAGAAAGAGTGTGTATGTTTTGGGCTAGTCCAGTGATTTATGTTTTTTCGTCATAATTGGCCAGGTGTATTATTTGTCCCAACCTGCTTTATTATAGGTCAAATATTCCCCTTAATATAGTATAATGATAGCCACTCTAAAAAGAGAAAGTATGCTGTGTAGTTTTATCTGTTGTTGTAATGTCCTGTTTGTTCTCCTCTTCCAGTGACTCTGAGTCCCAGTCGGACAGCAGTATGTCCAGTGACCTCCGAACCCAGCTTCCCCGGCGCAACCAGAAAGGAGGGCGTGGCCGTGGGGGCGACAGGGACCGGGGCAGAGGGGGTGGAGAGAGGGGACGAGGAAGGGGCGGAAGAGGCAACAGAGGGCGGAGGTAAACAAGCATGTTTTGGCCTAAAGTAAAATTCCACTCAATGTTTGTGCATGTCAGCAATCAAGTTTTCAGGATGTATAACTTTCAAAATACAGAAATACAGCCTGTATGATGCATTTTGCATCATATTGTGCAAAACTCGGCATCATATGATGCTAAATGCATCATATCGGCTGTATTTTGAAAGTTATATATATTGACTTTATTGCTGACATGCAAAACATTCTGGGACTTAATCAACAATGGACTAATGAAACAAATACCAAAAGTTAGTTATTGGATGATTTTTTTTTAAAAAGTCATTGGCATTGATCCACATACCAATATTCACCTTTCCCTGATTCTCATTGTGCTGATCACATTTCTGCTTCTCTTCTCCTCAGAAACATGGATGACGCTAACTCCACTGTCCTGGGCAAGAAGAGGAAAGGTGGGAACGCCGGCCTAGACTTCCACGACCCCCACCGGGAGGCCAAGAAACAAAGCCGAGCAGCACGCTTCCACAACACCAAGATGCGCTCAGAGCCTCTGGTGCTGTCCATCAACAACCTGGAGCTGCCCAAGGAGGACCTGAGCTGGGACGACTGTCCCATCGTGGGCACCTGCCAGGAGATCACCAAGATCTACCTGAGACTCACCTGTGCCCCCGACCCTGCCACCGTGCGCCCCGTATCTGTGAGTATCGCCTGTCACCTGGAATGAGATGATCCTTATTTGAGACCCATCTTCAGATGTAGTGATACTCGTCTCCTAATCCCCGGTCTCTGGCCAGGTGCTGAGGAAGTCTCTGTTGGCGGTGAAGGCCCACTGGAAGACCCGCCAGGACTACCCCTACGCCTGTGAACAGATGAAGTCCATACGACAGGACCTCACGGTCAGTTTACATGTCCATTTTAGTTTTGTCTAACAGGCACTTTGTCCTCACTCTGTATTTGAGTCCTATTGTATGAGGATGTGAAAACCGGAGGCGTCTCTCTTCTCCTTTCAGGTCCAAGGAGTTCGTACAGAGTTCACAGTGGAAGTATACGAGTGCCACGCACGCATCGCTCTGGAAAAGGTGAGAGGCCATCTCCATACATTGTCCCCCTTTTAGAGACAGTCATCTGACATCATATTTGATGTCAGGTGTCGTATTTGAGTTTAAAGGTGCGGTGTCGTGCTAGATGTGCATTCTTCTCTAAATGTTTGCGTGGTTACCAGGGCGACCACGCAGAGTTCAACCAGTGCCAGATGCAGCTGAAGGCCCTGTATAAGGACAACCCATCAGAGAACATAGGGGAGTTCACTGCTTACAGACTACTCTACTATATCTTCACTAAAAACTCTGGAGGTAACTTACCACCTGCCCACACCTTCCTAATATTACTCATCAATCATTATATTTCTGCATTGGATTTTGGCTCGCATTGCATAGCATTGAGCTTAATGTCCTGATTTTTTTGGTTGCGTGTTGCCCCCCCAGACATCACAACTGAGCTGGTGTACCTGACTCCGGCGCTGCGGGCGGATGAGTGTGTGTCCCACGCTCTCTCCCTCCGCGCCGCCTGGGCTCTGGGAAACTTCCACCGATTCTTCCAGCTCTACCGGAGAGCCCCACGCATGGCATCCTACCTCATAGACAAGTTTGTGGAGAGGGAGAGGATGATCGCTCTCAGGGCCTTATTCAAAACGTAAGTCAGAGGCCTTTCATTGAAGTCCATGGTTCCTAACAATTCATCATTTTACATAGTTGTATGTAGGATAGAAATGCTCCAACTTTAAATTGCCTCTCCCTCTCTTCTCTGTGTTTTCCCCAGATTCAGACCAGACTTGCCGGTGGAGTATGTGCAGTCCAGTCTGGGCTTCCTTTGTTTAGACTCTTGCATGGCCTTCCTCACAGGCCTGGGTGTCACCTTCTTCCCCTCTGACCCCAGCAAGATAGACTGCAAAACCAGCTCAGCCTGTCTGGCAGCCTCCTGAGGGGGTGGGGGGTTTACCAGGGAGGGGGGAAAGCACACTAAAGGGAGATACTAAGGGATAGACAGGGTGAAGAATGTACCCTACAGTTCTACTGCACTGCACTTCAGACCTGTCCAATCATTATATAGAGGGAGACTAGTGGTTAGACTGAAACTACAATTAAGTCCTGTAGAAAGAGGGAGATATGCACTAGGACCCACTAAATCACTTAATGGTAGAATGCAGTGAGAATCCCACCCACAGATGCACTGCACTCACAGATATGGACTGTATAACAAGCGTGCGAGGGAGATTATCTGCATACATGCTGCACATCAAATACATTTAGAGTAGCTTAGCTCCACACATCTCTGATCAACTCAAGATATTAATTATACCATCGACTTAGAACATTTTAATGACGAACAGATGATGTTAGGGATTACTTCAATTTAAGACCCGAAGATCAAGCGCCAACTCACACAGATCAGGGACGAGCGTAGCCTCAAGGTCTCCCATCCACTATCGCTCTCAGAAGTTTTAAGCTAACAGTGTTCTGTTATGTTTTTCCTTCCCTCAAGTCAACAGCCTCAAACTCAAGCGAAGACGAGCCTTGAGAACCCAAGAGAGAAATGAAAACTAAAGGCGCTAAAGTCATCCCTCAAGCCCTCATCCAACAGGCTGCTCGTCTACTCCAAAACCAAACCAACAACCAGAGAAGAGGTTCTTCTGTTCAGGTGTTCAGCTCTAGAGACTGTGCTATCCCTTTGCTGCTTTCAGGAAGCCTCCGGTGATCCAGCGTCCAATCCGGGAGAAGAGGAGATGGTGGTTTGTATGTCCTGTCCTGCCCCCCCTTCCCCAAAGCTGTCTACGATTGGCCATCAGGTGGGGAAAGTTAGCCCCACCTCCTGTTCCTGCCTAGCCCTGCACACTTGGCCCCCCTGAAAGGTATTGACTGAGAAATCTAAAGGTTCTGATTGGCTCCTTGCCCAGTTTGGCCACAGCCATCCTTACCCCACAGTTGTCCACTACCCACAGTCCCCTGCTTCATCCTTCAACAGTCGTCACCCAGAGTTCATCAAAGTCTGACCACAAAGTTTACATCACAGTTATATCTGCTCTCCAATATAGTAGACCTCCAAGCCTGGCGTCTAGTCCCTTCTGGTAGGCATTGACTTATAAAGTGTGATGGTGGATACAGTCCCCTAGTGTTTACCAAGAAGGGCCTCTGCAATGCCTCGGTATGTGTCCAGGAGGCAGGATATCCACCTATAGTCCATCTATCCCCTGAGAGCAGGCAAGGAGGTAGTCTCCCACCCCTTAAGAGTACCAAATAACCAAGTTGAGGCTCTGGATGAGCCTGTGGTGTTTCCTGAGTTACCCGATCAACAGCCCCCTCAGCTGCAGCTGCATGGAATATCGGTGGTCAAGCGCCAAGGAGAATTCAGCTCCACCAAGATGGTGGCAAAGTCTCCACTTTCAAATGTGGCGGCTGGATCAATTCCACCATACAACAGATGGAGATGAGATCGCTGTCTGCAGATGGAGATGAGATCACTGTCTGCAGATGGCGGCAACGTCTGGGTTTGTATGCTCCACGCTCTGTTCAACAAGGCTGAGTATGTGTGGCTGGTAAGAAAAAATGACTCTTGGTGTGCTGGAAGGAGGTGGATGACAGCACGGCAAAGATCACCTGGTATTCACTATGGGCTCATTCACAAACACTAACCATTGGTTTGGATTAAGGTGTATGATATGAAGTCTATGGTAATTGCTTAACTTCCATTCACAGGTGATGATAGTGTGTCTGAAATTGTGCTGTAAAATTAAGGGCGCCAGTATTAACCCTTGGGGAACACCCTTCATTGGCAAGACAATGATAAAGCCAAACTGTCAAATTATCCAGGTGCAGATACCTTTTAAACCTGAATTTGTGTAACTATCTAGTGTAGAAAATTGAACAAACTGTCTCAATTGTAAAAGAACATTCTGCCACAAAAGGTTAATTTAGGACATTAATGTTGACTGCAAAAGCACTCCACTCTGCTTATCAAATGTTTGTAATCAAATAATCTGGTTATATATTTAAAGCTAAGAAATCACCATGTGATATGTTTAAACCCCATTGCAGACATTTTGGTTTTCAATAAAGAAAGGTAGGAGTGAAGGATTGTAGAGTAGTTATTTTGGGGTCTGGCTGGAATGCGGTTTTAACCAATCAACATTTAGGATTAGACCCACCCGTTGTATAATAGGCTACATCGCTGTGTATTCTCTTGATAAGATCTGAAGAGAGGAGACTAGTGTGGAGAGTTAATTGTAAATCAACATAATTGGCAATACATAAATATAACCTAGAAATGGAACATGAGTTGGTGATATCAGTTTACCTAACATCAACATATATACCCCTTGTTTTCAGGCATGACCTTGAAGAGTATTAACTTGATTCAGATCTTGAGCTTGAGGTATTTTAGTGCGTTCAGCCATTGCAGAGATATCACATTTTGTCACATGCGCCGAATACAACAGGTTCAGACTGAAATGCTTACCTACGAGCCCTTTCCCAACAATGCAGAGTTAAAAAGTATGAAAAATTATCAAAATAAAAAGGGAAATGGTAAAGCAATAAAATAACAATAATGAGGCTATATACAAGCTAGGACTCTACTTTCAGGATGAACAGAAGTCGGTGTGCTGTAAAAAATGTCCTGTGTGCTCATCTATAGAGTAGATGTGTCAGTATCTAATGTACATTGTTGTGGATTCAGTTGACCTTTTTTTCTTCTTCTCAGTAACTAGTATTCATTGATCATTTTGATATTTATGTTCACCAGGGTAAGTGTAATTTTGACAAATGTATATGGTGAATGAGAAGCTGAAACATTTTAGATATGGGTAATAAACAATTAATTCTAAAAGACAATTGATGTAAATATGTAAATTTTAATTACCGATCTAAAAAGTCGGATGATTTGCAATACATTGCCTATCACCTTTTTGATATTGCCGTGGATTAAAATGGGGAATTGATAGTCACTACTTTTTGTAGTGCAAACACTTGCGTGATTTCTACCCTACATTTTTGACAAGGTTTTACAGGGATTGAAAATGGGATTGCTGTATAAACCAAATATTTTCTTGCCAAATTTCCCTCAGATATGCTAACTTGGTTGACCCCTTTAATTTCTTACTCATTTTTTAAATGCTCATCTTTTGTAAACCCATTTTTTCGTATTTTTTAGTTCATGCATTTCTGTGTCATCCTTTCTGGCTATCTGTACTCATGAACCCCTTAGAGCAGTGGTATTCAAAGTCGGGATCGTGACCCCTAGTGTATGGAGGACTAAAAGTGCCACAATTAAATAAATAAATACACCATTAAATAATTACTTAAATGTGTCATTAATTAATTAAAATTAGAATTAAATACATAAATGTGTTATTAAATGTGTCATTAATTAATTCAAATACCGATTCATTTTATGTAAAATACATATATAATAATTTCACTATTTACATTTACATTTCATGGTCCTGCGTTGGAGTGCTTCCTGAATTACTTAAAACTGTCAAACTGACCCATCAAAAGTTGGTAGGCGGAACCTAACGCCTGATTGGTTACCCTCTGCATCAAGCCAAGACAAATCAATTCCGGATAATGTCAGCAGGTCCTGCTTCTACATCCTCTGCTAAGTTTAAAATGTCTCTAACCAACTCCCTGGAAAGTTCACGGAGATCCTCCATTGTCTCTATCCAGGTTGGCCTACTCTACTTCAGACCAAAGCAATGGATCAGACTAGATTCGCGTTAGCCCCGCCCACTGACTTTGATGGGTCAGTTTGACAGTTTTAAGTAATTCATGAATCACTGCAATGCAGGATCATGAAATGTAAATGTAAATAGTGAAATAATTATATATGTATTTTACATAAAATGAATCGGTATTTGAATTAATTAATGATACATTTAATTACACATTTATGTATTTAATTCTAATTTGAATTAATTAATGACACATTTAAGTAATTATTTAATGGTGTATTTATTTATTTAATTGTGGCACTTTTAGTCCTCCATACTAGTGGGGTCGTGAGGG
This sequence comes from Coregonus lavaretus, assembly GCF_964263955.1. Classification (NCBI taxonomy): domain Eukaryota; kingdom Metazoa; phylum Chordata; class Actinopteri; order Salmoniformes; family Salmonidae; genus Coregonus; species Coregonus lavaretus. Next base: position 50,642,349 of record NC_139990.1, on the reverse strand, counting down.
AACTGCAGTGGGGGTCGCCAAAATGTAAAAAAATAAATGCAAAAACATAGTTCATATTGTATGGGACAATATAGAAACGTTTTTGAGAAATATCATTTGAAAAATCCAATTTTATTGAGTAAATGTATTTATTGGTTTCTTTTCATTTTGATGAGATGAACGTGTAATGAATTGAAGGTTATTTGTTGTCAAATAACCTCTTTTTTGGGGGGGTTGTCAGTAGATTTGGGGTGGGTGGGGTCATGAGAAATTATTCCGGGATAGAACATTTGGTCCTCAGAAATTCTGGTGGAAAAAAATGGGGTCCCCGCTGAACAAGTTTGAATATCACTGCCTTAGAGATAAGTAATGTACTAAAACCACCACACAGCATCCTGATGGCAAGAAAAAGGTTTGGTTGTAGGCACTGCACTCCCATCAGCCAAGAAACAAACTGTTACTGTTTGTGTTTGTGTTGCTCAAGTCTCCCATTTGTCAATTTCTTTGGAAGTAGTTTGTCATAGGGCAAACCCAGACCTGTTTCAGATTAACGGTGACTTGGCTGTTCTTTGGCTGGTGTGAGTCAGTGTTTTGATATGGTAACATATCAATATGGTAACGTCATTATGTTATTATTATTAATGATTGGATTGAGAGAGCCTGTAATATAATCCTATGACTGCAGTATCAGTTTCAATATGAATGTCTGGATAAATAATCTGTCTTCTCAGCAACCCGTCTACCCATTTATAGATGCCTTTGTTTCATTTGACTGGCAGTATTTTGTGTGTTATGTGCTCTTGTTTCGGTCACTAAGATCCTTAATTTCAGAAGTTGTACTCATGACTCAATGTGTCTCTTCTCTCCTCCTCTTCACCTTCCTATCCTCTGTCCCTCTCTTTACTTTTCCCCACTCCCATCACCAGTCCTTTTCTCTTATTTTCTTCTTGCAGTACTGCATTACAGGAGCAAAAGGAATGTGAAAAGAGAGCACCTCCTCCCCAGCCTCCAGAAGAAAGCTGGAGAGAGGGAAAAGTGTGAGAAATGCAAGACTTAATACTGCCAACTCAAGTTCAAGCCATTTTGTCGCTATGACCTGAAATGTTGCAGTGTCTTATACATGGGAGCCTGACTTGAATTGTATTATGTTTTATTTCTGAAAATACATTTTAATCAAGTCTTTTGAATGTATTTTATTTGACTATTCTTAACTCGAATCAAGAAAACTATTTTCCACTCTAGTTTGCAAGAAACCATTTTGGAACATTGTTGCAATTTCCGTCTATAGTTAGGAAGGCCTATACCTGTAAACCATCAAATGTGTTAATGTATACTGTTTGTCCAGAAACATTTGCATGTGTTTTTGTTTTTCATAACCAGTATGTTCCTTAGAAATTGCTTTATCATTATGTCAACTTCTCGAGTACAGATCAATATTTGGTAAGGCAACCTTTTTTGGCCAGTGAATTCTTGGCGTCTCTGTAACCTCTTGATGTATTTGTCAGCTGCCTCTCATGTTGTCTACTGGTAAATTAATTTGGCCACATTTTGGTATTTGTCGTAACTTTTCACCTGCCAGATACAACAGGAGTTAATTTAACTTGGTAACACAGTAATAAGTATCTCTAGCATGTAAACTACTTTTTGGGATTTCAAATGGATCTGGACATACAGCATACAATTTCCATTATATCAAGGATAATACTCAATTCCATTCTATACTTTTTTTTCTTGTCTGCTTATATTTGGCTACATTCCTGTCTGTTTTGAGTAGTCCGGTAGAAGTTGGCTCCCATATCAGAATATTTGAAATGTGTTTAACACAGGTTTGTTGACATGCTCTACTTTGATGTTAGATGGATTATGGTTTATAGTATGATTGTCTTGCTCTGTAACTTTCCTAAACAGGATGCTGTTCTGTCTTGCTTGTCACAGTTGATTTCAGACACCTCTTCAACAGTGAAGTCAAGTTTATGTAGTGTACTATCTCCTGGTCAGATTTGTTTAACATTGCAGAACCTCTCATATCTCACGTTGATGCTTTTAATTCTGATACATTCATTTTTTTGTTCAATAGCGTTTCCAACTATATATTTCCATGTAACTAAAAATGCTTCTCTTTAAAATCTGCTGCTCCTTCTCTCTCAACTGTTCCTTCTGACACCCTATGTTTTTTTTTTTCTCACACTTCTTGAATTTCTTGAAGCCCATCAATGTGTAACTCCTGCCTCCGTTTTGTCCTGTTAGACTGCACTTGAAGAATTCCCTTTTCTTACTTCAGCCTGATGCATCGGTTCATTTTTCATCTTTTCATTTTTCACTGTATTTAGTGGACTTGTTCTTTTGCTCCTTTTCACTCCTCTCTCTCTCCTTACCTGCATGTGTCCCCTCCCTCTTCCCTTTTATCAGAATCTCTTTCTCCTTTCTCCACCCTCTTCATTTTGAGAATCTGTTTGCTAGTGACTGTTTTTGCTGAGTAACTATCCATTCTCAGTAGTAAGTATTGCTTCTACACTGCTTAGGTGGTTTCTGTTGCAGCAAGCTGAAACTAAAGGATATACCTGCAAAATATCTCCTCCCCAGTCTCATCCCTCCCTGGATTGTATTTGAAATGAAATACTCCCATTTTGTAAATACTGTGTATATGCATTTTCTTTTCTTAAACCTAATAAAAAAAAAAAGTTTAGAAATAAGTATTGTTTGTCTTGAGTTATTGAAGTGACATTTTACACTTATACTTAATCATAATATGAAAATGGATGCTGAAGATTGATATTGTATCAAACCCAGAAGACTACTCACACTGAACATTGACAAAAAGGCATTTATTGAAGAAAATAACTATGATCAGAACTGAGAGACAGCAATGACGAGTGCTGCAGCAATGGACAATCAATCATATTACAGGGACAGTTCAGTGAGTTGATAGATTGACATTCATCACATTCAAAGTCCTGATTTTTTTCTCAACTCATCTGAAATTCCTGCTTTCACATCACTTGACCATCAACATGATTGCACTGTTTCTAGGGATTGGCACTGAACTTTATTCAAGGAACAATATTAAATGTCAAAAGAATATGACAGAAAAGAGTCTAAAGAATAGCTCACTATGACCAGAGAGCAGTTTTAAAGGCATGCAAAGATGGAAGCAAAATAATGAAGAGGAAATTGAGTAGGCTAAAAGCTATAGGGTAAAGAAGCAACAAGCACTGTTAAAGCTACAAGCCTAATTAGCATGTATTATAGAGAACTACAGATAGGTAGACAGGAAGTTCTACAAGATACACTACTGAAGAGAAGTTCATAATGAAGGAAAATAAGTTATAGGGAGAGAAAATGACTAGTTTGTAAAAGCACACAGGAATAAAAGGTGACAGACTTGAAAGCAGGATTTGAAAAAATACATGGAAGGGTCAATATAAATAGAGAAGAAGAGGTACACGAGAAAAGAGCCGACTTCAGAAAAAAATGAAAGCTATGGGCATAGAACATGACAGAGAAAAAGGAGAGGAGATGGAAGATGCTGACTAGACTACTAAAAGATGAAAGCAGTTTTTCAGAGCTCAGCAGAAGACAGGAAAGCATTCAGAACAGTGGAATGGAGAAGAAGAAAGAAGAAGAACAGCATAGCAGATAAAGACCTAAACAGAAAGCCTAGAGGGACAGAGAGGAGCAGAGGGAAAGAGGAGGACCTAAAGAGGGACAGAGAGTAGCAGAGGGAAAGAGGAGGACCTAAAGAGGGACAGAGAGGAGCAGAGGGAAAGAGGAGGACCTAAAGAGGGACAGAGAGGAGCAAAGGGAAAGAGGAGGACCTAAAGAGGGACAGAGGGAAAGAGGAGGACCTAAAGAGGGACAGAGAGGAGCAGAGGGAAAGAGGAGGACCTAAAGAGGGACAGAGAGGAGCAGAGGGAAAGAAGAGGACCTAAAGAGGGACAGAGAGGAGCAGAGGGAAAGAGGAGGCCCTAAAGAGGGACAGAGAGGAGCAGAGGGAAAGAGGAGGACCTAAAGAGGGACAGAGAGGAGCATAGGGAAAGAAGAGGACCTAAGAGGGACAGAGAGGAGCAGAGGGAAAGAGGAGATCCTAAAGAGAGACAGAGAGGAGCAGAGGGAAAGAAGAGGACCTAAAGAGGGACAGAGAGGAGTAGAGGGAAAGAAGAGGACCTAAAGAGGGACAGAGAGGAGCATAGGGAAAGAGTAGGACCTAAAGAGGAGCAGAGGGAAAGAAGAGGACCTAAAGAGGGACAGAGAGGAGCAGAGGGAAAGAAGAGGACCTAAAGAGGGACAGAGATGAGCAGAGGGAAAGAAGAGGACCTAAAGAGGGACAGAGAGGAGCAGAGGGAAAGAAGAGGACCTAAAGAGGGACAGAGAGGAGCAGAGGGAAAAAAGAGGACCTAAAGAGGGACAGAGAGGAGCAGCGGGAAAGAGGGGTATCTAAAAAGGGACAGAGAGGAGCAGAGGGAAAGAGGATGACCTATAGAGGGACAGAGAGGAGCAGAGGGAAAGAGGAGGACCTAAAGAGGGAAAGAGAGGAGCAGAGGGAAAGAGGAGGACCTAAAGAGGAGCAGAGGAGCAGAGGGAAAGAGGAGGACCTAAAGAGGGACAGAGAGGAGCAGAGGGAAAGAGGAGGACCTAAAGAGGAGCAGAGGAGCAGAGGGAAAGAGGAGGAAATAGATTTACAAAAAAGAGAAGAAATAGACAGCACAGTAGAGTGAAGGAAAGCAATGAGCTGAGAAATAAAGGAAGATGGTCAGAACATTTAGAAAACTTTAAAATAGAAGAGATACATAAATGACAGAAAACAGAAAAATAATAAATAGGAAATTAGTTATAGCTTAAAGCTAACAGAAAGATAGAACTCACAAGTCAGGTAAAAGAATCAGAAGGTTGTAATGTTAGTATTATGAAAGAGTTTATATTAATAGAGAAAGTAAATACCAAAGCATAGAGTGAAGCAGAATTACAGAAATGATCAAAGCCAAGAAAAGTAAAAGTGGCACAGCTAGATGACTACAAGACAGCTAAGAGGACAGTGTGTAAAAAGCAAAAGGAGAGTTTAGCAAGAAAGAGGAAATATGAAATAAAGAGAAAAGAACTGCAGAAAATCAGTAGCAGAGGAAAAGCGCAATAAAATTCAGAAACCGAAGATGGGAAAAGAAAAAGCAATATTGAGTAAATAGAAGACAGCAAGAGGAAAGATGAAGCTAGGAAAAGGAAAATAAAGCAGAAATGCTGTTGGGAAAATAGAGAAGAGGGCAGCAGAAGTAAGACGCCAGGAAGGAAACATTACAGTGAAAGAATATAGGACATGTACAATTTAGAGAAAGACATGATGACATACGGAGTCAAGATGGTGAGGAAATTATTTGAAAGTGTCAAAGCAGAGAAAGAAAGTTTAGAAAATGAAGACAATAGCATCAGGCAAGAAGAGGACAGGAAAATGTTAAGAAAGACAGAAAGGGTGAAGAAAGACAGAAAAGGTGAAGAAAGAAAGCCATAAGATAAATACAGAAAAGGTGAAACGGATAAAGAGTGAAGAAACATGAGAAAAAGTTTAGCTAAATAAGTAAAACATTGCTATTAGATTGAAAGAAGGGGACATTATAGATATGATAGCCATGCATAAAGAAAATGGAAAAAGAACGACGTGAAAGCAGAGGAGTTTGAAATAGAGAGAGCGAGAGAGAGCGAGTGTAATGTTTACTGTTCATTTGTTTATTATCTATTTAACTTGCTTTGGCAATGTAAACATATGTTTCCCCATGCCAATAAAGCCCTTAAATTGAAATTGAATTGAGAGAGAAAGAGAATGAGAGAGAGCGAGAGAGCAAGAGAGCGAGAGAGAGAGAGAGAGTAGAAGTAAAATGTCTCTTTTTCCATATTATACATTGTTACTAGGTGTAAAAAATACCCTGATGAAGGCATCACAGTCAAACCGTTGTTGAAATTGAATAATGAAATGAATCAGTAAACAAAGCAGTAAAGAAAGAGAGGGGAAAACATACAAAAACTAAAGATGAACTTTGCATAAAGAAGAGGTACAGCCCATAGGTTGAAACATGCAATAAGACCACACAGTAAAGCAAGGCAGGCACAGGGCTGGGTGTCTAGGTACTATACTGCAGCATCCCTAGAACCAAGCATACAACATTTGAGATACTAAACTCTAAAATGAAGTTACATGCGCTGATCTTAAATTAGGATTCAGTCCATACAGTACAAAGGTACTAAACCAGAAACAGTTGCATAAACATATGCAGACAGTAATTTCTGTAGTGCACTCACAACCTTCTTGCACTGGTATCAGTCAGCCTCAGAGCTTACAGTTATAGTAGAGAAAAGGAACACAGAATATAAGTTTGAGCAGAAGAAGGAAGGACTGCAAAAAGAGGCATTGAAAAAGAGAAACGAAAATTACAGTAATCAAAGAGAGGAGAGGAAAGGGAAACGTAAACAAGGTTTTATTGAGAGGTCAACAGCAAACAGACAACAGTCAATCTAAAGTACAGGATAGAGAAGGAGAGATGGAACCATAGAATTAGAACTCATCTGATTCTTTCTATGGATAGAACACAGATTCTCAAACAGAATGGAGAGATGCAGGCGAGAGAACAGGAAGAGGAAACCGGACACAACATCATAGAGTTTAACAGGACAGAGGAAATAAGGGAAAGCACCATAGAGGTTACATGCTCGTCAGGCAGAGCAAAATAATACCCAGAATGAGGCTGCCATAGAAAAATGATAGAGTGGGTTAGGGAAGTTTGGCGAATAGCTAGTATTTAACATTGAGCATTATGCAAAGCAGAGAGAAGATAGAAGCTCAACAATGAAAAATATAAATAAATGTTTTGTTACAGTTAATTTGTTGACAGAGAAGTAATGGCTCCTGAATGCTCTTTTGACAAGTGAAAAATGTTTAGAATCAGAGGTAGATTGTTAGGAAAACAAAAACAAATGTACATTTTATGCAAATTATAGTTTTAGGGATCTAGAAGCATTTATGGCCGGCAGGGATGTAGCTCAGTTGGTAGAGCATGATGTTTGCAACGCCAGGGTTGTGGGTTTGATTCCCACGGGGGGCCAGTATGAAAAAAAAATACAAAAAATAATGTATGCACTCACTAACTGTAAGTCGCTCTGGATAAGAGCGTCTGCTAAATGACTAAAATGTAAATGTAATTTAAAAAATATTACTGTGCACATTAACAATACCAGTACCATTGCTGTCTCTCATAGCTTGTGCTTTGTTAATTGAGTATTGATGTCGTCACATACTCCCACACACAAGCACACACACACACACTTCAACGTCCTCAAACAGTGCGCTACATCATTGACAAAACCAGTGTCATCAAAAATAAGTAATTTAACTGTATAAAATGTCATTGTACTCTACAATTTCATTCTTGAAATGTCGAAAGCTCAGACGTTGATAAAAAACGTTTTTTTACAAATGTCACCATGTAGAGAAACCAGTATTGTTGTGCCACTTGAGTTGCAGTATTGCACCATGAAGTCCAGCCAATGAAAAATAAAATGGCTCACATTCAACTCTCTCTGTTAGAATATTGAAAGAGTAGCTTATAAAGCAGGTACGGAGGCAGAAATCTTTACATTCTTAAACCCTGGAACAAATTAGTGGCACAAACAATACAAATGAAGTGTAAAATAAAGGTTTTAAATAACTGTCTATAAATTAGATCAGGCTCTTTATCCTATATGTATTCTCCGATAGAATAAATAGTGAATAGCTACTACAGTATTTACACGTTCAGTCGGTTGGATTTTACAGTCTCCCAAGGGAGGAAGGGGGTCAGACAGGAAGTGACACAGAGCTCAGTGATATCATAACCTGTCCTGCATTGTTGTCCTGGGACTGGCCAATCCTGGACGAGGTGGCGGGGTCACAGAGCGGCTTCCAGGCTCCCATTGGGCAGCTCAGTAAGGGGTGAAGCGGTTGTATCCTCCTCTGTACAGACTGGCCTAGAAATAAGTAGAAGATATGATAAATGATGGTGGATCGGTGCCCACTGGCGGGTTGAGGCTGATTCCTTTTTGAGGCTTGATTAAAGTCTGGCTCGTGGCTAGAAACAATGGTCTGGATGACATAGTGGGTCACATGAACACTTTAAAAGTTGGAGTGGTACTGCTTATGAGTTTTAAAGAGGCTCACCATTGTTCCGACTCCGTATGCTGTCGTGGGTCCCACTGAATGGTGGTAGGGATCCGTTGCAGCAGCATAAACTCGGCCATATCTGATGGACCAACAAAACAAAACCCAAATGAGAAAACATACTAAACCAGCCTAGACGTTACATAGAAAACAAAAATCCGGGAAACTCAAATTAGTATGATATGTTAAGTTTGGTATGGTTACATAAGACAGCAGGATACTTAAGGCAAAAATGAAAGGAGGGTGGGCGGTTCGGAGTGGATGGATGGGCGTATTACGCAAACGTCATGTTCGAATTTCATCACGGACAACGTTGCAACTACTTACTACTTTTTAGCTACTTTGCAACTACTTAGCATGTTAGCTAATCCTTCCCCTAACCCTTTAACGTAACTCCTAAACCCTAACCTTAACCCTAACCTTAAACCCTACCCAATGTTAGCCACAACAAATTTGAATTTGTAATATATCATACGTATTGCAAATTCGTAACATATTGAACGAATTGTTGTAATTCATAACATATCATAGGAAATGGATGATGGACGTCCACTAATTAATGCATACCATACCAAATGTAACATATCATACTAATTTGAGTGTCCTGGATGTTGGTTTACTATGTTAGTCCAGGTTACTAAACAGGTGTGCTAGTACTGTGTTAGAACAAACAGTGAGCCCCTATAGAACAGACTTGAAGACCACAGAACCTCAGCATCAGAGTGCTGCTTATCTCATGTTCTAAGTCCCATTTGAAGGAAAAATTCCTTCAAATCCTCATTCAAACGGAGTCACATTGTCAGTCATTGGGCGCTGCTGCTCACCCATCACTGTACGTTGCTGTGGCTGCGGATGCTGATTGGGCGACTCTGTACGCTGCAGGATACCCGCCCTGATAGGAAAAAATATATTCAGAGACAAGATAAGCTTTTAGCTAAACACAAGGCAGACAGCCTGAAATTAAGATGAAATCAGAAGAAAAACGTTAACTTACATAGACTTCAGCTCCATATAATCCATCTTGGTACACCACACTGAAAGGAGACATTCTATCATTCATACATTAAACAGTGAAAATTAAAACATTTACTTACACTTACAATGGAAATTGTTATTAATTATTCAAATATATTTTTTGAAGATAGAAATGATCTTACCCAGGGTAGGCGGGCATGGCAGTGGGTGTGGCTGCAGCAGCTGAGCGAATTGTGTTGTAGACAGCCCGGCCCCGCCCACGCAGCGGTGAGCCCCGATAGGCCAGGGTGGGAGTAGCTACGGGGTAGGGGAAACTGGCAACTGAGGAGGGAGAGAAAGAGAGAGAGCTTACAGTACCCACTAGGATATGTACTGTAGCGACCCTGCCTTCATAAGCGTGTTTATTGACTCCCCCAAGGGAGCATGCTTTCTTAGAGCCATCTAAAAGAGAGTTGAGTATCACAGATGGGATCTGAACACGGGTCTCCCACTCTGGAAACCCATGTCTTAACTATTGATTGATGAAATAATCAAACTCACCCGAAAACTCACATTGAAACTCACCGGTGTAGAGTTCAGGTGCATACATCGCTCCCATGACAGGGTTGATCTTCCATCCAGGGGCTACGAAGAGAGAGAAAGAGAAAGAGAGAAAGAGAGAGAGAGAGAGAAAGAAGGAGAGAAGGAGAGAGAGAGAGAGAGAAGGAGAGAGAGCGAGAGAGAGTGAGAGAAAGATAAAAAGAGAGGAGAGAGAGAGAGCGAGAGAAAGAGAGAGAAGAAGGGATAAGTTGAGAGAAGGAGAGAGAGAGAGAGAGAGAAAGAGAGAGAAGGAGGGAGAAGTTGAGAGAAAGAGAGAGAGAGGTTAAACAACAAGTAAAGGAGAAAAGAGACAGTGGAGGTCATGGAGAATAAAGGGAACACACAGACACAGTTCAGAAGTACAGAGTGCATGTCCAACCCCTCCCACAGGCCATGGAAAGGTGTCCAAATAACTTTAGGTATCTTACTTGAAACCTCACCATTCACAAGAGGTGTTTGGGGCTTCTTGGTAACTATTCTGGCTGTAGCATTGTTCACCTGCACAGACAGAGAGGACAATTTCTTAGACAGACAGACAGACAGACAGACAGACAGACAGACAGACAGACAGACAGACAGACAGACAGACAGACAGACAGACAGACAGACAGACAGACAGACAGACAGACAGACAGATAGATAGATAGATAGATAGATAGATAGATAGATAGATAGATAGATAGATAGATAGATAGATAGATAGATATTCAAGATAGCCATACTATAGATAGTTATTCCTCACCTCAACCTTCCTCCCCTCAACGATCGTTCCGTTCAGTTTTTCCCTCGCTCGGTCTGCCTCCATTGCGCTCTCAAAGGTCACAAACCCAAAGCCCTGAGAGACGGAAGGAGAAACATTTCTGATCGTCCAATTTGTCATTGTCTTGGTAAGGCAACAACAACATGGCAACCAGGTGTCATTCATTCAGTTTGTAATTTCTGATATTGAGTGGTCTCTCACCTTTGACCCTCTCTCATTAAAGATAATCTCCACATCCAGGATCTTGCCAAATTGCTGAAAGACAAAACCAGATCACAATCTTGTCAACAGGTTATCACTGAGGTTATAAGAGATTACATAATGTCTCGTAGGATGACATCATGTCTCGTAGGATAATAAACCCTGACATAACCACTAGTTGTGTCTCTCACCCCAAACATCTGTCTGAGGTCTGGGTCTCTGAAGCGGAAGGGGATGTTGGAGACGTGGAGGCGTTTGGGCTGAGCCTTGCCTGACACCTCCTCGTCGCTACCACTTCCTGTTCCGCCCCCTGATGACACTGACACGCTCAGAGCCTGGGAGTCAGAGGTCACCGGAACCAGGGCATCGTCCTGGGAGATAGAAGAGGAGGAGGAGAGGAAGAGAGGAAGAAGAAGAGGAGGAAAAGGAAGAATAGAGGAGATGAGGAGGAAAGAAAGGAAGTGAAGGAAGGGGAAAGGAAGGAAAGGAGCGAAGGAAGAAGAGGAGGAAGAGAATAGACAGAGGAAGAGCAGAAGAAGAAGAAAAAGAAGGAGAAAAGGGTGGGGAGCAGGAGGAGGATAGAAGGACAGAGAGCAGGAGAAGGATATAGAAAAGGTTTCAAGGGAAAGGTAGAGAAAGAATGGGGGAGATTACAGAGGAAAATAAGGACATGTTGCCAATTGGTCCATGCACTTGTACACCTCTGAATAAACAACTAATTTACAATTTAGTAAAAGGATTCTGAGATAAAGCAGATTTTTTCTTCAAATCTATCAAAACAGTTCACATGTTCTGGTACAGTGTCCAATTACAGAGGCATCACATTGCATTAGAAAAATGTTGATCATTTTAATTGAATCAAGTGATCACAACTCAGTCCAAATAAGCATTCAGCACCCAGTGATCCTTTTCAGGCAGGAGTGTGGAGGTGTGAACAGTACCTCATTTTAGTGAGGCGTTTAAATACATGCCCGTTAGAAAATATCAAAAGATATGTACACAAGAGGAGGCTGGTGGGAGGAGCTATAGAAGGATGGCCTCAATGTAATGGCTGTAAAGTTGTTTCCATGTGTTTGATGTGTTTGGTACCATTCCATCGATTCCATTCCAGCTATTACAATGAGCCAGTCCTCCTATAGCTCCGGGCACCAGCCTCCTCTGATGTACACTAATAAAATATTAGACTACATAGTCATGTTGATTCAGTTATAACAACCAGCAAATATAGAAAGTAGCAGCTCCCCCAACAGAAAGACTTTGGAGGAACTGTAACTAAATACAATATCATACTGAACATAATTGTGATGAATTATACTTAGAAATTCATAATAACTAGGTAGTTCAGGTGACATAGATTATATAGACACGTAAACAGTAAGCCTGCAGGAATACATTTTCATAATATAATCTCATTAAAATGCCCCCATGCAAAACCATACAGGATATAGTAATGTGCTTCAAAACCAAAACATTCACTATCCCACAATGCACCACGATGCCACGATGTGTTGGTCCTCCAAAAACCAAGGGATTATATGAGTCCAAACCAGAAAATTAAGATGAAAAATATTGCACAAAAAAATCAGTGAGCGAGAGCAGTGGGGGAGAGAGGAGAGAGAGAGCAGTGGGGGAGAGAGGAGAGAGAGAGCAGTGGGGGAGAGAGGAGAGAGAGAGCAGTGGGGGAGAGAGGAGAGAGAGAGCAGTGGGGGAGAGAGGAGAGAGAGAGCAGTGGGGGAGAGAGGAGAGAGAGAGCAGTAGGGGAGAGAGGAGAGAGAGAGCATTGGGGGAGAGAGGAGAGAGAGAGCAGTGGGGGAGAGAGGAGAGAGAGATCAGTGGGGGAGAGAGGAGAGAGAGAGCAGTGGGGTGAGAGGAGAGAGAGAGCAGTGGGGGAGAGAGGAGAGAGAGAGCAGTGGGGGAGAGAGGAGAGAGAGAGCAGTGGGGGAGAGAGGAGAGAGAGAGCAGTGGGGGAGAGAGGAGAGAGAGAGCAGAGTGCAATGTGAAAAAAAATAGCAAAAGTGAAAAATATCTTTCAATTGAAAATCTAAGTGAATGCAGGCTTGAAAGAAGTCAGATAAATATTAATGCAATTCAAAATACAGATCCTAATATGCAGAACTAAAAACACAGGTATTATTAGCATTATAATATAGGAAGGCTGATAGAAAGAGATAGAGAGTGCACAATGTCTTCAGAGCAACGATAAAGAATAAATTAAACAAAAAGATAAAGTGAACAAGGCAGGAACTTGCACAAAAAGCTTGGGTTGGGGTGAGGAGTGGGAGCTGGGAGGCATAGTGCTGGGCAGGGTCAAAGTTGAATGTTCTAAATGTCAGTTTGGGGTCACGGTGCTGCTTTTTTCTGCCAAAGGTTAAAGATCATTACTCAAGATTCCGAGGGGGCATGTATTAATGGGGTAGAAACAGAGGGAGGGGGATAGAGAGACACATTCACGCGGAGAGAGAGAGAGAGAGAAAAAAAGACAGAGAGAGAGAGAGCTTCACACAAACACATACAGTACATACTGTACAGGCTACTGCTGTGTTGTTATATACTGGCTTCCCATGGCAACCATAGTTAGGACAGCATGGTTCACACACACACCATCAGAGTCCCATCCACACACACACACACCAGAAACAGGCTTTGGGGAAGTGGGACAGTGGAGAGAGGGTGGGGGGGGAGTGGAAGAAAGGGTTGGGTGGGTTGGGTTGGATGTTGGTGTCATGTCACGATGCAAAATTGATTTCTGAACCTGGCCGATATTTCGGAGGGGGGGGGGGGGGAGGGGGTCACCAGGTCGGCCTCCCCCGTTGACCCCACCTCCATGATGTGTGGCGGCGTCTCAACTTTCCCCCGAAAATCAGGATGGACCTTGTAAGTCAGGGGCTCTAGTGATGGAATATATAAACGTGGCCATAAAAGTCAGTTATGACATGAGAAAGAGCTGCTGAGGCAGGGAAAAGGACTTCACAGTCACAATGCATTGACCTTTATTCACCATTCACCTCTGTCTGTGTCTAGAGTAATGACCTACAGTAAATGAAGCCTACCAGGACACTGGACATAAACATACAGTACATGTACATGTTTTCCTCATTATAAGTTCATTAACTGGCCATTGTTCCTAATGAAAATACACAAGTTCCCCATCAAATACATGTCATTTTGTGCTGTAGGCTATATGAAAATAAATACTAGGACATTTTACATTGAACCCTGATAACTTATGCCATAACATATACCAAAATACATTTCAATTATAATCCTACATTGAAATACTGTGTTGTTCCATTCTCCTGTGTTGTTAACTTTTCCTTTCTCAACTTTCTTTACCCCAACCCCCTACCAGTAACCTGATGCATGATCTTACACAGACATACTGCATGTTAACAACTTTGGGATTACCTGCTCTATTTCCAGATAAATGGGAGAGGGAACGAGAGAAGGAAAGAGAGAGAGAGATGGAGGGGATTCACTTTCAAAAACGAATCCCCTCTCAGCTGCCCCTATCTGCTCTGCTGGGTGTCAGGGGAGATTCCCCTACATGGGCACAGGAGTGGAGGTGGGGAGCTAAACATAGAAGTACTATGGTACTCTGTGTGTGTGTGTGTGTGTGTGTGTGTGTGTGTGTGTGTGTGTGTGTGTGTGTGTGTGTGTGTGTGTGTGTGTGTGTGTGTGTGTGTGTGTGTGTGTGTGTGTGTGTGTGTGTGTGTGTGTGTGTGTGTGTGTGTGTGTGTTTGTGTGTCTGTGTCTGTGTCTGTGTGTGTGTGTTCCATGTTACTAACAAAGAATTTCCTCAAACTTTGTATGACATGTTGTCGTTGATTAGAATAAAATCCCCTCCTAGAAATATGTTACAAACAACATGTGATTCCCCCCTATACACATACAGTATCTACATATCTTGATTAAAAGGTATCTCTGTCTCTCTATCTTTCCTGGACACTACTTCTATAGTCACACACCTCCAGTCTATTATGTTGTTCTTACCGTGCTATTGGCTGCCAGAGTGTCAGCCCCTTCGTGTTGTGGGCCCTGATAGACTCTGAGCTGGTGATGCTCCTGGTACTCTGAGTTGGGGTGGGCGGGACTATAGTCTAGAGGAGGAAGTCTGCCTGCAGGTGTGGGAGGAGCTTGTCCTGGTGGAGGGTATGAGGGAGGCTGTGCATAGACCTGGGGGAGGGTGGGGTCACCACTGCCGGCCTCCTGGCCTGGGCCTCCCTGTGATTGGATGAGAGAAGGGAATTGGTCAATAATCAATCAAAATAACATTGTCATAGTATCTATCCAACCTAGCTGTAGGATAAACCATATTGAAATTATAATAGTGGGTGTGACACTTGTTATAAGAAACAAATTATTCATTAATTACATTAAAATAGACCTTTTTGATTCACAGCATACATTCATTGACAATGTGTGAGTGTATCATGTAAGCACAAAGACCTCAGGCTTCATAGAAGTCATTTTCTCTGAGTCTTTGAGTGTGAAATATCACCTGGGAAATGTCTTATGGTTAAGTGGGGCTGGGCAGCTTAGATTTGCACAGCTGGTACAAAACTAGAGGCCCTTAAGAAAGATCCACACTACAATCCCATACCTACAGTACAGCTCATTGTGATGCGTATACTATTCCTTTTGAGGATTCATTCACGATTCAGCATCCTTTGAAAAAGAGTATCTGGCAAATACTCAATACTTTACCACTTATGCCAAAGCAGTGCACCTACAAACACTTCATGTAATGAAAAAACAACTCAGCACGGAACTGATTCCAGACTAATACCTTCAACGTCATCATAATCATCTAATCAATGTACCAAATCCATTCCAATCCATTGATTCTTCAATGTACCAAAACCAACAGCAAGTAAGCAGAGAGTTCACACAGTGAAGTGACCAATTATCACACAATGAAAAGTGATGGTGGTGACACAGACACACAATAGGAGAATAGATGATTGTCTTACCCCGTCACTGCATATCTGATGCTCTGGTACATTGTCCAACAACTGCCACATGTTTTAATGCCAGCTTCCACCCGCCCACTACACCATAAATTCGACTCAACCACCAATCACATCACAGGAGTGCTGGGGGAAGGGGGAGCAGGGGGGGGCTATGCCAGCTGTGGTCATTTGTACCTGTCAATCACTTTTAACCCCTCCTTCCCCTCCTCACAGAAACACACACTAAAAACTCAGGAGAGCTACCCACAAATCAGGAATTTCTACATTTAAAAGCTAATACTGTAGCCGTATTTCAACTTGCCCACTAAAAGGTCACCTCTAAGAATACTATCCTTATTAATACCCTGTTATTGCTGACATATTGCCTTGTAGACATTCCTATGCTTTGTAAATATTCATATCATTCCAATACCTTCTTTTTGACCAGACTCTTTGAAGAGACAAAAACAGGTGGGCAACATTTGAGTAGTTTTATATCGTTCACATTATAACACAGTAATAAACCCTTATATCTCTACTCTGAAACCTAGGTCAACCAGAAGATCGGCAAAGCCATTAGTAGATTTTTGTGTTGTCCTTTACAGTTGTAAACATAGTTAGTGTCACAAGGTCTAAAGGCCTATATATCAGACTGGCTGTAATTTAATACAGATTCATGTTGTTCTCTCCAACCTCTTCTCCTCCTCCCACCTCTCTCGCTATCTGTCCATCAGCTGTTGCACTCATCGGATGGGGGGAGATAGGACTGATTGTGAAATTGAAGAAGGCGAAGTGGAGGGAAGGTGTGAGAGCTGAACTGATCATTTAAACCTTGTATGATAAGCCGATTCTGATATGTAACCCAAGGAGAGTGTCCTACATTCTCATAGGTCTAATAAAACAGTGTGTCTACTGCAGGTAAAACAGCATCATCAAAGGTCTTACTATACTAAGATATGAACTAACACTCGCACTTGTCTTTTCCTAATAGTACTGACTTTGCTGATAACTTCATTTATTGAAGAAAAATGTAGTTGCTATGATTGTGATATGTGGTTGTCCCACCTAGCTATTTTAAGATTAATGCAGTCGCTCTGGATAAGAGCATCTGCTAAATTACTGAAATGTAAATGTAATGTAAAATGTAAGATATACTATCTTAGTTCACTATAAGTGGAACAGGAACACCTTGTCTGTGTAGGTCTCAGATTCTTCCTATCAAACACTTTCAGTACAAAGGACACGATTTCTCTTCACAGACCACACATGTGTTCCTCCTTTACCTCTGAATTCTTAATTTATAAGTTCCACTGGGAGATGGTCAGGAGTGAGACTGATAACATCTTGAGTTTATTAGGTCTCTAGAATAGATTTACAGACATATCATTTACAAGGTTAGTCATTTAGCAGATAATCTTATATAGTGTTTTCAAATGGGCCGAAACAACAACCATATCAAAAAACATCATAGTAAAACCTTAAAATATAAAATTGTATTTACATGTACTACTCTGCATCCGGTCTGCTAATATTGGAAGGCATGGGTGTTGTATATTTGGGTTTATTCCAGGGTTGGCGCATAATAATTCAGCAAACTGTCCTTTTAGCTTTCACATGGCAGGTCCTGGCGATCATGTTTTAGTACACACAGTAACTGGGCCATGTTAGAGGACATGTCAACACAGACACACATGCCTGTATTGTGTCCCTCGCCCCACCTCACCCCCAATATCTGACCTTCCCAAGCTCACACCATACATGGAGAGTGCCAGAGAGGGGGTAGATAATATAATCTATTTGATACTAGCATTGGCCAGCTTCACACACACAAACTATCTCTCTTTGTCTCCCACTCCCAGTACAGTATTACATTGTCAGTAAACAAACATTATACACAGTATCTCTCCATGTGTCTCAACATTTTTCCTTGCAGTCTTTTTTTGATTGCCATTTGTTCCCCTCTGTCCTTCCTCCCCCTATTCAGCTGTCAGGTTTCAGGGTCAAAGGCTCTGAGACAGGTGGTTGCTGGGACAGCTGCTGGAGGATTTACACTCCGAAGACGACATCAAACTGCAGATGTGCCCTTTAAGAGGGCTCATATAGCCGAGGATACAAACGCACGGACAAAAACATACGCACACACCCTATGGCCTACTATATTCAGTATGTTTACAATGAGTGTACAAAACATATTTCCATTACATAGACTGACAAGGTGAATCCAGGCAAAAGCTATGCTACCTTATTGATGTTAAATCCACTTAAGAGTGTAGATGAAAGGGAGAAGACAGGTTAAAGAAGGATTTGTAAGCCTTGAGACAATTGAGACATGGATTGTGTATGTGTGCCATTCATCAGAGGGTGAATGGGCAAGACAAAATATTTTAAAATATTTAAGAACGGGGTATGGTAGTAGGTGCCAGGTGCACCGGTTTGAGTGTGTCAAGAACTGCAACGCTGCTGGGTTTTTCACACTCAACAATTTCCTGTGTGTATCAAGAATGGACCACCCCCCAAAGGACATCCAGCCAACTTGACACAATTGTGGGAAACATTGGAGTCAACATGGGCCAGCATCCCTGTGTAACGCTTTTGACCCCTTGTAGAGTCCATGCCCCGACAAATTGAGGCTGTTCTGAGGGCAAAAGGGGGTGCAACTCAATATTAGGAAGGTGTCCCTAATGTTTTGTACACTTAGTGTATATTACATACAGTATACAGTAATATGGAATAGGTAATATGATCACAAACACAGATCATCAGACATTTTACTCCGCTGGTATGTTCTGATCATAGCACAGTACACTGGTCCTCATCCCCCTACTCAGGCTACACACTATCAGGATATCAGGATACCCCCTTATCTACAGACTGCATGACAGGGCAGCCATCTCTCTCTGTGTTAATCTACTTTTCAAGGAACAGGCTAAAAATACAGGGGCTGTGACACAGAGAGACAAGGAAGACAGTTTCCAGACACACATCATATCTGTGCTGGCATTCACCAACGGGTTGTCAGGGACTCACACACACAACACACACACACACACACACACAAAACAACCTGTTGGCACCACTGAGACCTGCAGACTAAATATAACTGCCAGTATGTCCTTGCATTTGAAACAAATGGGTTTGGCGCTATCAACAGTATTTAGGCCTAGATGCAGCTGTTTGCAATCTCATCACACAAATATATGCTGGCAACCA
Source organism: Coregonus lavaretus (assembly GCF_964263955.1). Classification (NCBI taxonomy): domain Eukaryota; kingdom Metazoa; phylum Chordata; class Actinopteri; order Salmoniformes; family Salmonidae; genus Coregonus; species Coregonus lavaretus. Next base: position 50,623,520 of record NC_139990.1, on the reverse strand, counting down.
GTTGCTGTGACCCACCACTACATTTTGCTGTGAACTACTCTGAAATAAACATAATATTTTTTTTTTTTTAATCCAGTTCAATAAACCACTTTGCTATCATCATCGCGACAAACACAAACAGTGTTATTTATATTGCGTAATACTGTGCCTGAATACATTTCATCTGAATGTACCTTTTGATTTCACAGGCCCTCCAACCTGTTGTTTGTGTCATGATGACATGTCATTCCACGGGCCAGTGATTCAGCATATTCAGTGATTCAAAACCATACTATCTCAATGACGCTTGAAATGAGAGCCATGTATACAGAATTAATAATAATAATATGCCATTTAGCAGACGCTTTTATCCAAAGCGACTTACAGTCATGTGCGCATACATTTTTACATATGGGTGGTCCCGGGGATCGAACCCACTACCCTGGCGTTACAAGCGCCGTGCTCTACCAATTGAGCTACAGAGGACCACATTCAATGGGGGACATGTTTGCACCAACAGCTATGCAGTATAGTTTGCTGATCTCTGTATGTGGTTCTGGGTCTACTGACAGAGTACCAAGAATGACTTTCAATGCTAGACGCCAGACCTAAAACATGGTAGGAATAGGGAGAGAGAAGGAAAGGGAAAACAGAGGGATTGAGAGAGAGAGAGACAGAGGTAGATTACCTGTACTAGGCTGGGGTAACATTGGGCACCCTGGGGATAGACGGGCAGTCCGTAAGGCTGAAGAATCACTGTAGGAGAAGAGAGCATGGTGCATAGCCTGAAAACCACCAGGAGAGAGGGAACGGTGGGGAGATGGGAGGACAAAATAGGGTGAAAGGGAAAAGGATGGTATGCTCAGAGGAGATGAAAAAACAAGGCAGGAAAATCTAATAAGAGAGAGTAGAATCCAAGTGAAGAAAACACAGAAGGTCCAAGTGAATGAGAGGAAGAGCAGTAAAGTCAGAAGGATAACTGTCAACCATCAACCTCTCAGCTTTGAAAAAATAAAAACAAACTCCCTTAACCAAGAAACAGTCAGCCCATCTAGGTAGGAAGACAGGATATGGCAGAGAAATTAGAAAGAGCACTGCTGTGTGTCTGTCAGCCTGTCAGTTGGTCGGCCTGACAGACAGAAACACATGTAAAGGGTCCCGTTTCAGGGTGTTATAAATAGTCGCTGTCTCTCTCTCTCTACCACCTCAACCCCCCTCTCTCAATCTGTCAATTAGCTACTAGGTACCATATGCACACTCTTCTGTTGTGAGTGCACATGCAACATGTTGTTTGAGTGTGTGTGCTGGTTAGTAGGCTATCACTATTCTAAAAGCATTAGCTACCCTTGCAAAAAAAAAACGAATAAAACAACACACTCAGACTGGTCCATTTGTTGTGTGTAAATCTCTGCTCTCTGTCTCCCAGTAGCACTGACAGTGGTGGCTGTCAGAGATTTATGTGACAGCTGGGTCTCACACACACACACAGCCCTACATAGGATGCCGGGCTAACACACACACACACACACACACACATTTTTGGAGACATTTTCTAAACAATGTTCAATATTCGAACATAGGCCTACACAAAAGCTCACATTTACATTTTAGTCATTTAGCAGACGCTCTTGTCCAGAGCGACTTACAGTTAGTGAGTGCATACATTTTTTCATCACAAAATAATACATGGTATACCTAGGTGATCCAACGTTCATTCCGTGTAGTACACTAGACTAGATAGTTGTTTGAAAAGTTCGTTGTTCTTGTTCAGCAAGTGAACAGAAACGGTTTTGGTTTAACTAACAAAGTCGTAGTTTTAAAGTTGAACAACAGAGGGAGGTATTTCACCAACTGCTGCTTTGAAGTGGGTGTCGTCACATATTGATGGGACATGTAGTTCGCGGGATCCCTATAAATACAGGAGAAATCCAATTTGACTTCCTCTTTATCGCACTAGCCTGTGGAATACAGGTAATAATGGACTGTGTTCTTTAGTGTCTGTATTTCCATAGAAGTAGGGTCGCAATGTTGTGAAGTATTGAATGTATACGTTTAGTTGTGCATTTCGGTAACAACGACGAACATCTTTTGTATATTTTTTGGCATAACTTCTGCCTTATTCGTTCATGTCAGTCGGACACGCACTTTACAACGTGGTTAGCACGCTAACGTTAGCTAGCTAGCAAGAGTGACATGGCGCCGGTGAGGCCAAACGTTACTGTGCCGTAGTAGTCGATACATCTTCTCAAAGCAATCCTTAGACGCTAGTTACTTGGCTAGTTAAATAGCTAACATGTTCCCAGTGTTGGTTTCAACGGATTAGTTACACTACTTACTTAGTAACTACAAGGATAACCACTAGCGGAGCCTGTCTCAGTAAACTGACCATGATCCATACAATTACATCTACTTATATCTTGCTAATAGCATAACTGCCTTATTACACGTGCTAGTATTAATGGGTGTGTGACTTATATGATGGTCTGCAGACTATTTAACATGGGTAGAAATTCAGTATAGCCACTTGTGTAATCGCTATGTGGGAACTAAACAGCCATATCAATTATTCCTCAGGCACGTTGACCAACCATGCCCGTTGCCAGGAGTTGGGTTTGTCGCAAGACATATGTCACACCCCGCCGCCCCTTCGAGAAGTCTCGTCTTGACCAGGAGCTTAAACTTATCGGTATGTGTGCAAATAGCAGGTTTTGATTCATATTTATATTGAAACTGTTGGTCTCTAAATACCTTTATCTTTATTAAGTAAGTTAACTTTAATCTCTCAGGGGAGTATGGTCTGAGGAACAAGCGTGAGGTGTGGAGGGTGAAGTTCACCCTGGCCAAGATCCGCAAGGCCGCCAGAGAGTTGCTCACTCTGGATGAGAAGGACCCCAAGCGTCTCTTTGAAGGTACACCACACCTAGATTGTGCTTTGAGCTATATTTTGACTGCTCATAGAAATGCTTTGAGCTGTTAGCTAGTAAGACATCGGCCAATGATTAAAAAAAATTGATATTCAGATTGTCTGTGGTGTCAAGAATTCCTCGTGAATGAGGCCGTCAGTCAGATTTCCAGATGCCCTAAGTCAGGGTTATTCAGATCATACCCTACGAGGTCCAGAGTACTGCTGGTTCTGTTCTACCTGAATTAATTGCACCCACCTGGGGTTTCAGGTCTCAATTAGGTCCAGATGTAGTTGAGGGCCCTACCTTGTGATTGAAAATGGTTGTCTCCTAGGTAACGCCCTGCTCAGGCGCCTGGTGAGGATCGGTGTGCTGGATGAGGGCAAGATGAAGCTCGATTACATCCTGGGCCTGAAGGTGGAGGATTTCTTGGAGAGGAGGCTGCAGACGCAGGTGTTCAAGCTGGGCCTTGCTAAGAGCATCCACCATGCCCGCGTTCTCATCCGCCAGAGGCACATCCGGTAAGCTGAGGGAGAGGGTCACTAGATTGCCATGCTAGAAAGGACAAGTCGGTAGATCATTACACAGGTCTGTTACTTTGAATTTCGTCTATGATACATTTGTGACGGGTTGGTGATAAACCGTTTGTAACATGTATTTTTCTAAAATGTTGTCTTTCTCACATGGCTACACTAACCGTTCAGGTGACTATTGTTGTGAGGTGACTCAACTCATGGGATACTTTCTCAATCCTTAGAGGGCCTCCCAAACGATAGCGCATCACTGAGCGTAGTTTAACGTTTCAGCAAGGTCAATTCGGTAACAAACCGTATACCTTGTCTATGACTGCCCAGAGCCAATCCTGCTGATCAAGAGTGGGCAAACAGTTTCAGGAAGGTCAATGCAGTAACAAACTGTATACCTTGTCTATAAGACTGCCCAGAGCCAAGCAAGAGGCAGACTGCTACCATGGCTTATTGGCTGACAGGTAATGTATGGGGGATTGCACCTCGGGCAGATATGTGGACCAATGGTCATGGCAAACTCAAGTGTATGCTGTGTATTTGACTTGTAAGGCAATTGCAGGGTCTTCAATTGAGTTTGGTAAGAGTAGCTTACTCATCAGGCAGGCCGATGATTAAAATGAATATTCAGACTTCCTGTGGTGTCAAGAATTCCTCGTGAATGAGGCCTGTCATTGATGCCAAACTATTATCCCCATCTAGATGGTTATTTGTTTAGGCTATTAAATGGGGGTGGAACATCACTCATTCATCTCTCCTTTCTCCCTCCAGTGTGCGCAAGCAGGTGGTGAACATCCCCTCCTTCGTGGTGCGCCTGGACAGCCAGAAGCACATTGACTTCTCCCTGCGTTCACCATACGGTGGTGGACGCCCCGGCCGTGTCAAGAGAAAGAATGCCAAGAAGGGCCAGGGTGGTGCTGGAGGAGCTGATGAGGAAGAGGAGGATTAAAATGGAGGCTGACTGGGGGTGTTCGTGTCTGACACTTCCTGTTTTTCAATAATAATAAAAATTATTTGACCACAAATTGAAGTGTCATTTTTACTTGATATGTGGTGGAAACTGACGCTAGTTTTACAGCCTCTGCAAAGAGAATTTTTTAAAAATCAAAATAACTTCACAGATCTTCATTGTAAAGGGTTTAAACACTGTTTCCCATGCTTGTTGAATGAACATAAACAATTAATGAACATGCACCATACCGTAGGCAATTAAGGTCAGTTATGAAAACTTAAGGACACTAAAGAGGCCTTTCTACTGACTGATACCCAAAAAAAAGATGCCCAGGGACCCTGCTCATCTATGTGAATGTGCCTTAGGCATGAGGACTGCAGATGTGGCCAGGGCAATAAATTGCAATGTCCGTACTGTGGGATGCCTGAGACAGGACGGACAGCTGATCGTCCTTGCAGTGGCAGACCACGTAACCACCTGCACAGGATCGGTACATCCGAACATCACACCTGCAGGACAGGTACAGAATGGCAACTGCCCGAGTTACACCAGGAATGCTCAGACTGTCCGCAATAGGCTGAGAGAGGCTGGACTGAGGGCTTGTAGGCCTGTTGTAAGGCAGGTCCTCACCAGATGTCGCCTATGGGCACAAACCCACCATCGCTGGACCAGACAGGACTGGCAAAAAGTGCTCTTCACTGACGAGTCGGGGTTTTATCTAATCGGGTGATGGTCGGTTTTGCGTTTATCGTCGAAGGAATGAGCGTTACGCCGAGGCCTGTACTCTGGAGCGGGATTGAGGTGGAGGGTCCGTCATGGTCTGGGGCGGTGTGTCACAGCATGATCGGACTGCGCTTGTGGTCATTGCAGGCAATCTCAACGCTGTGCGTTACAGGGAAGACATCCTCCCTCATGTGGTACCCTTCCTGCAGGCTCATCCTGACATGACACTCCAGCATGACAATGCCACCAGCCATACTGCTCGTTCTGTGTGTGATTTCCTGCAAGCCAGGAATGTCAGTGTTCTGCCATGGCCAGTGAACAGCCCGGATCTCAATCCCATTGAGCATGTCTGGGACCTGTTGGATCGGAGGGTGAGGGCTAGGGCCATTCCCCCCAGAAATGTCCGAGAACTTGCAGGTGCCTTGGTGGAAGAGTGGGGTAACATCTCACAGCAAGAACTGGCAAATCTGGTGCAGTCCATGAGGAGGTGATGCACTGCAGTACTTAATGCAGCTGGTGGCCATACCAGATACTGACTGTTACTTTTGATTTTGACCCCCCCCCCCCTTTGTTCAGGGACACATTATTCAATTTCTGTTAGTCACATGTCTGTGGAACTTGTTCAGTTTATGTTTCAGTTGTTGAATCTTGTTATGTTCATACAAATATTTACACATGTTAAGTTTGTTGAAAATTAACGCAGTTGACAGTGAGAGGGCGTTTCTTTTTTTGCTGAGTTTAGATGTTTGACATTTTATGGGAATAATGTAATTCGGTCCTTTGCTCTGCGTTGGATATTGGAGTGACAACTAGTCTAATTTTATTTGTCACATGCTTTGTAAACAGGTGTAGACTAACTGTGAACTGCTTACTTATGGGCCCTTCCCAACAATGCAGAGAAATAGCTGAAAAATAACACTAGGAATAAACAATAACACACTGACTAACCATAACTTGACTAGAGACACAGGGTACCGTGTCCATGTGCAGGGGTACTAGGGAATTGACATAGATGGTAAGTGACTAGGCAACGGGATAGATGAACGGTGACCCGTCAAGAGGGCAAAAAAGGGTCAATGCAGATAATCTGTAGCTATTGGTTAACTATTTAGCAGTTTTATAGCTTGTACTCTCAGGTACAGCCGGATATAGGGAGGTCGTTATTTGCAGATGATGGGGCATTATGGAAGAGGGGAAGAAATGTGCCATACATAGTCAGATGAGGTAGAGCAGTGGGCATTAATGTGGAGATTCAGGTTCTCTGTAGAGAAAACTCAAACAGTGTTCTTTACCAGGAGGAAGGTGGGAGATTAGGTATGCTTGAGGTTATATGGGAGAAACTTGGAGAGGGTGGGGGCCTTCAGGTTCCTTGGGGAATACTTTGACACTAGACTGACCTGGGCAGAACACATTGAGAGAGTGGTGGGAAAGTGTAAGAAAGTGCTAAATGTGATGCGCTGTCTGACGGTGAAGGGCGTTCCTCATTGAAGACCATGTATGTTGCATTGATCCGATCTGTAATAAACTATGGCAGTATAGCATATGGTTCGGCAGCCCGGACCTCATTGGAAAGACTAGATGTCATACAGGGGCAAGGACTCAGAATATGTAGTGGGACGTTTCGGACGTCCCCAGTGGCTGCATTACAGGTGGAGATGGGGGATATGCCATTGCAGATTAGGAGACAGCAGCTGGAAATGAATTATTGGGTCAACCTACAAGGACATGGGGTGTCTCATCCTGCGAAAGGGATTTAACAGGCATGCTGGGAACATGAGCGAAGACAGAACACGAGCTTTGGGTGGTTGGGTAATACCCAGGCGAAGGAGATGGGACTGTATGGAAGGGAGTTTAGTCCAACGGTAGCTATTTCTGTAAATCCACCATGGCTACTCCCGCCTCTAGTAGTTGATCTAGAAGTGTTGGAGAGACTACAGAAAGATAGGGAGAGTGTTGATCCATCTGATTTGTTTAAGAGACATCTGGATACTGTGTATCAGGATTTTGTGGCCATTTACACAGATGGTTCAAAAGATCCAAGGACAGGACGTACTGGGTCAGCATTTGTAGTGCAGGAATGTGGGGTGGAAGTCAGGAAACGTATTACAGATCATCTGGCTGTATATACAGTGAGGGAAAAAAGTATTTGATCCCCTGCTGATTTTGTACGTTTGCCCACTGACAAAGAAATGATCAGTCTATAATTTTAATGGTAAGTTTATTTGAACAGTGAGAGACAGAATAACAACAACAAAATCCAGAAAAACGCATGTCAAAAATGTTATAACTTGATTTGCATTTTAATGAGGGAAATAAGTATTTGACCCCCTCTCAATCAGAAAGATTGCTGGCTCCCAGGTGTCTTTTATACAGGTAACAACCTGAGATTAGGAGCACACTCTTAAAGGGAGTGCTCCTAATCTCAGCTTGTTACCTGTATAAAAGACACCTGTCCACAGAAGCAATCAATCAATCAGATTACAAACTCTCCACCATGGCCAAGACCAAAGAGCTCTCCAAGGATGTCAGGGACAAGATTGTAGACCTACACAAGGCTGGAATGGGCTACAAGACCATCGCCAAGCAGCTTGGTGAGAAGGTGACAACAGTTGGTGCGATTATTCACAAATGGAAGAAACAACAAAATAACTGTCAATCTCCCTCGGCCTGGGGCTCCATGCAAGTTCTCACCTCGTGGAGTTGCAATGATCATGAGAACGGTAAGAAATCAGCCCAGAACTACACGGGAGGATCTTGTCAATGATCTCAAGGCAGCTGGGACCATAGTCACCAAGAAAACAATTGGTAACACACTACGCCGTGAAGGACAGAAATCCTGCAGCGCCCGCAAGGTCCCCCTGCTCAAGAAAGCACATATACAGGCCCGTCTGAAGTTTGCCAATGAACATCTGAATGATTCAGAGGAGAACTGGGTGAAAGTGTTGTGGTCAGATGAGACCAAAATTGAGCTCTTTGGAATCAACTCTACTCGCCGTGTTTGGAGGAGGAGGAATGCTGCCTATGACCCCAAGAACACCATCCCCACCGTCAAACTTGGAGGTGGAAACATTATGCTTTGGGGGTGTTTTTCTGCTAAGGGGACAGGACAACTTCACCGCATCAAAGGGACGATGGACGGGGCCATGTACCGTCAAATCTTGTGTGAGAACCTCCTTCCCTCAGCCAGGGCATTGAAAATGGGTCGTGGATGGGTATTCCAGCATGAAAATGACCCAAAACACACAGCCAAGGCAACAAAGGAGTGGCTCAAGAAGGAGCACATTAAGGTCCTGGAGTGGCCTAGCCAGTCTCCAGACCTTAATCCCATAGAAAATCTGTGGAGGGAGCTGAAGGTTTGAGTTGCCAAATGTCAGGCTCGAAACCTTAATGACTTGGAGAAGATCTGCAAAGAGGAGTGGGACAAAATCCCTCCTGAGATGTGTGCAAACCTGGTGGCCAACTACAAGAAACGTCTGACCTCTGTGATTGCCAACAAGGGTTTTGCCACCAAGTACTAAGTCATGTTTTGCAGAGGGGTCAAATACTTATTTCCCTCATTCAAATGCAAATCAATTTATAACATTTTTGACATGCGTTTTTCTGGATTTTGTTGTTGTTATTCTGTCTCTCACTGTTCAAATAAACCTACCATTAAAAGTATAGACTGATCATGTCTTTGTCAGTGGGCAAACGTACAAAATCAGCAGGAGATCAAATACTTTTTTCCCTCACTGTACAGGGGAGCTGATGGCCATACTGTTGGCCTTGCAGTGGGTGGAGGAAGTCAAACAAGACAGAGTAGTTATTTGCTCTGATTCATGTGCAGTGTTAATGAGTCTCCAGTTCTTTAGCTCACATAGCAGACAAGACCTGCTTTATGAGGTGCTACAAACCCATGGCAGGATTAGACAAATGGGTATAAAGATAAGATTTACTTGGGTCCCAGCCCACGTGGGGGTGGAGGGGAACGAGGCAGTAGATGTACTGGTTAAACAAGCACTTAGTAGTGGGGATGTTGAAGTTGAAGTTTCAATGAGCAAGGCAGAGGCAAAAAGACTGATATATACAGTGATGGTGCAGAGATGGCAGGAGCAGTGGAATAGAGATAATACGGGAAGGCATTTATTTCAAGTACAGAGGAAAGTCGGGGAGGACGGCAGGAAGGGACAGAAGAGAGGAGGCTATTTTTACAAGATTAAGGGTGGGACACAGCCAGTTGAATAAGACATTAAATGTGATAGGAAAGCATCCAACAGGAAAGTGTGATTATTGTCAGGAAACAGAGACCGTGGAGCATGTATTGCTACAGTGTGGGCAGTATCAGAGGGAAAGAGAGAGGATGAGATCTAGTATGAAGGAGAAGGGGATACAGGAAATTAGTTTAAAGAGTATATTGAGTAGAATGTCATTAGATATAGTCTTAAATATTTTGTTATCTTTTTTAAGAGCAACGGGACTGGTAGGTAGGATTTAGATTCTCCCTGTCTCTGGCCCACACTCCAGTACAGTAGGTGGCGGTAATGTACCATAACGTTGAATGCCAACCACCGATAAACCCCACTGAAGAAGAAGATGCTGGATATTGGCGGGATCTGGTACACGCTGTCGTACACATCGATCCAGAGCATCCCAAACATGCTCAATGGGTGACATGTCTGGTGAGTATGCAGGCCAAGAAAGAACTGGGACATTTTCAGCTTCCAAGAATTGTGTACAGATCCTTGCGACATGGGGCTGTGCATTATGCTGAAACGTGAGGTCATGGCGGTGGATGAATGGCACGACAATGGGCCTCAGGATCTCGTCACAGTATCTCTGTGCATTCAAATTGCCATTGATAAAATGCAATTGTGTTCGTTGTCCGTAGCTTATGCCTGCCCATACCATAACCCCACCATGGGGTTATGGTATGGGCCACCATGGGGCACTCTGCCACCATGAGGCACTCTGCTCACATGTTGTGTTTACATTTTTGTTCAATGTATACTATATCATTGGTTACGACAGTGGAACTAAGCTTATGAGACATTAAGTAATATTCCTCAAAAATCAATGGGGTTCGCTGTATTAATATAACATTCCAAACCATTTCAACCAAAATGATTGGTTCTTCTTGGAATGTACTGCCTCATTTATGGAACTGGGCAGTGTCCATGGGCGGGGTTTTGGTTGTGAATGACGCGTTGTTGCGGTAGTAGGAAGTGGGATTTACCAAATCATCAGTGCTGACATAAGATTCAAGATTTGTTCCAGGGATTTTTAACTATATTGAATGTCGGCCTGATTTTAAACGTGAGTACATGTTTACTCTAGAAGTTTAGCTTCATCCTTTGAACACAGATGTACAGCTACTGGGAATACAATCATTGAGCTAAGAGCTAACGTTGGCTGCTAGCAAATTAGCTTGTGGTCCTGGGGATAGCTAGCCACATTTTTGCGTTTCTAAAATGAGTAACTTATCGCCTATATAAGTTCCAATAGAACGAATATCTGTCTTCTGTCACTGCAGTACTTGCTCTGGTGTCACGCAAGGCTGCAGTAGCTAACTAGCTTAGCGTGGTGCTAACATTTGTAACGCGTATGTTGCAATTCTGTGATTACTCCATCCATGGCATGATCAGGCGAGCTCTAATTCAGCCCACACACTAGCTCTTATCAGTGGTGTAAAAATGAGCTCATGATGTTCTGGCTGTTTAGGCATGTGTATGATATTAACTATTTATTATACTGATTACTAGCTTGTACCACTATTTGTGTATCGAGGGACCAACATGCATAGCAACGTGGAATAGAACATACATTACTTTGTCAATCACAGGCTCTCTCACTTTCATAGTGGTGCTGTATGCAAACTGCAGTCAAATTCCTCATAGCATTTTTCCATGCAACACAGAGGGCCTATTTAAGTTCCCATGATCATACCGTGTGTGTGTGTGTTGTGTACCTTTGTGCAACTGTGTGTGCGTGCAGAGGAATGTCTCCTGATGAGCTGGTCTACTTGGGAATTCTCGCTGCTTCCATCCCCATCGGGTTCCTATTCCGGTACCTGAGTGAGTATTCTATCTGGGCCGTCAAAGAAATTCACCTAACCTACACGGTATCTCCTAGAATAGATTAACACTGAAAAACACAATGCTTTCTCTGGATTTTTTCTTTTCAAGACATTCTGGTAACAAGCAGGACAGAAGAATGAAAAGGCAGTTGCAGTCACGATAACATGTCTACAAAAATGTTAACACATGATGTAGAATAGGCCTATCTGCTCTGCTCTCAAGGTTTATTGTAAGTGTTGTGTGTGGGTGTTATTGTTGCTGTAGGTCCTCCAGTGAAGCAGGGGGCAGCGTTGCTCTTGGGCCTCTCGATCACCATAGCAACCTGTCAGGTCCATGCGCTCCACTCACTGGTGACGGTGCTCGGAACATGGATCATCATCAAGAGCAGCTGGCGGTGAGAGACATTAGCGATGGGGGGAAAAATCGATACAGTTACATACCGAGATATTATTTTTGACGATATATCGTATCGTTTTGACAATATCGCAATATTATTTTTGCGCTAGTTGGCTGTACCTGCACCAAAACCCCAGTGTTTTTCCTTCATAGCTTGTTCTCCATCTTCTTTTTAAATACGGAGCCAATTTGTTTTCAGCACTTTTATTTCTCATGGCTCTCTCTTGTCCCTTTGCAGCAAACATATGGTGAGCAGTATGTTTGGAACATCCAATCGCAATAAAATCACAGTATCGAATCGCAATACATATTGTATCGGCACCAAAGTATCGTGATAATATCTTATCGTGAGGTCCCTGACAATTCCCAGCCCTAAGAGACATTATTCAAAATATACAAATTATATATCAACAGACACCGTAGAACACTCCTGTGTCTTAATGTTGTGTCACTATTTAGTGTGACAGTCAGGAACTTCTCTCTCTCACCCACTCCCCTGTTTACCTTCCTCAGGAGTGCCCCAGCTCTTTCTCTGGCCTGGACCTTCCTCTACCTCCTCTTCTTCAGACTGGTCACATGGTTCGGCCTGCCGCCGCCAACACCCTTCGCCAACGCCATCCAGCTACTCCTCACTCTGAAGGTACATCTACAGGAAGAGATGGAGGACACACACATACACGATTACTGAAATGCAATGGCATTATGCATCATGATGTTGTTTACAGTAACAACCCACTTGTTTTCATTCAGATGGTCAGTCTGGCCAATGAGGTGCAGAGTTTTCACATAGAGAAGAAACAGGAAGTGAGCTCATTCTCCAAGTCTCCTGTGGTTGGTGGACTGTCCCAAGAGCCCTCCCTCTATGATATGATAGCCTATAGCTACTGCTATGTGGGTATAATGACAGGTAAGGCTGTCTAGCCCCATTCCCTAGTTTGTTTCATCATACAGGGCTACTGTCAACATATCCACAGTTCACCCATTTCTCTGGATCTCTTTTTGATATGGAGACAGATGAATGACTTCAGTGTGTATGTGTGTGGTGTAAATGTATCATGTATTTAGTATGATTTGCCACTAATTTGCTTTTGCACCCATTTTAACTGTTGTTGTTTCTCTCTGTCTTTCTTTCTATCTGCCACTAGTAAAATATTGTGTGAGTCTGCTTACGTTTTCTCTTCCGCTACACAACCTTCCTGTAACTCTCCCTCCTTTTTTTACTCATCCCCTTCGTCCATCACCCAATAACACTCCTCCTCCTTACAATCTATCCCTTTTTTGTCCTCCAATGATCCCTCTCTCTCCTCATTATGTTTTCTAACTCATACCATCCCCTTTGTCTATCCTACCACTTCTCCCTCAATGCTCTCTCTTCATCCCTTCATTTTATCCCTGCATCTCCCTAAAGGCCCGTTCTTCCGGTTCCAAACCTATGTGGACTGGCTGAGGCAGCCCAGCTCCCTGGACCTTCCTGGCCGGGTACCCTGCATGCTGAGGCTGAGGTTGGTGCCCGTCTACGGAGCTCTGTTCCTGACCGCCAACGCGTACTTCCCCCTGGCATACGTCCTCACTGAAGAGTTCCTGGAACATCACTTCTTCTTCAGGTAGCAAAACAGCACTCCTGATTTTGGGAAAAAAATATATAGTTGTTTGCATCAAAAAAGGTTGATTTATTTTTCATGTATTTCTTTCTTTTGAGTTGGCATAACAAAATTGTGAATTCATTCACCGCTGTCTTTCTCTCTCCAAAGAGCTACGGGATTTTAAACCATAAAATAATAGAGGGCAAAATGTCTCTGAATGATTTCCCAGATGACTGAAAACAATCTAAGGACAAGCGCCAATTCCAGTGAAACAGAATGGAGACAGAACTCTCTCTGTTTAGTATTGCAGACCAACAGCCTTTCACTTGTAGTTATATATTAATGAGGTCTCTCTCTCTCTCTCTCTATCCCCCCCTCCAGGTTGTTCTACATGACGGTGGTGTTCTTTGTGTTCCGGATGCGGTTCTACGCTGCATGGTGTGGGGCAGAGGCTGGTTGCATCAGCGCAGGACTGGGCTGTTACCCAGAGGGGGCGCTCTCCAAGCCGGGAGGAGGTCCCACTGTCAACTACAGGCAAGTCTCACACATGATATTCAGTCCAGTTGGGGAAAACAGTAAAGTACATTAATTCATAATTATTTGTGTTTAATTACATTTTAGTCATTTAGCAGACGCTCTTATCCAGTGCGACTTACAGGAGCAATTAGGGTTAAGTGCCTTGCTCAAGGGCACATTGACAGATTTTTCACCTAGTCAGCTCGGGGGTTCGAACCAGCAACCTTTCAGTTACAGGCCCAATGCACTTAACCGCTAGGCTACCTGCTAATCTTGGTTTTGATTTTTCTGTCTCTCTAGCCCTGACCCTGACAGTCCGGTTTTGTACGACTTCAAAGCCATCCAGAACATTGACCCATACAACACTGACTTCTGTGTGAAGGTCCGGCACGGGATGCGCTACTGGAATATGACTGTGCAGTGGTGGCTGCATCACTACATCTACCCCAACTCCCCCTTCAAGGCTTACGCACTCAAGTAAGGGCCCTATTCAGGTTCACTAGAGAAGGCATGTGTATTGTGTAAATAAACTGTCTCATAGCAGTCTGTTAAAAACTACAAAACTACAGTCAACTTTCAATGTATTTGTAACTGCCAGATAAGATGTCCCCTGAATGTCATTTGATGCATGTTTCACAGTACTACCTCTCTCTCTCTCTCTCTCTCTCTCTCTCTCTCTCTCTCTCTCTCTCTCTCTCTCTCTCTCTCTCTCTCTCTCTCTCTCTCTCTCTCTCAGGGCTGGATGGACCATGTTCATCAGTGCATACTGGCACGGGCTTCATGCTGGCTACTACCTGTCTTTCCTCACCATCCCCCTGTGCATTGCGGCTGAGTCGGCCATGGAGTCGTCGGTCAGGGCCAAGCTGGGGCCCCGGGGCCAGAGTGCCTTCGACTGGGTCCACTGGTTCCTCAAGATGAGGGCCTATGACTACATGTGTATGGGCTTCGTCCTGCTGAAGGCCAGCGACACCGTCCACTACTGGACCTCCATCTACTTCATCATCCACATCATCGCCCTGGCCTGCATTCTGTTCGGGAGGCTGATGAAGGGAGGAAAGAGGGAGGGAAAGAAGAGTGAAAAGGAGGAGAAAATTGAGGGGGAGAAGAAAGAGGTGAAGCAAGAGGACGTGAGAGAGAAGACAGAGTGAGAATGGATTGATGGGGGGAGATGGGAGGATGTCCTGTATGGGGAGTATTAGTTTACTAAAGAACTACAATTCCCACAATGCACTGTCTGTCACTGATCTGTATGGGTCACTTTTGTCAGTTAGGTCCAGTGATGTCTCACCTGGTAGAGAAGAGTTATGTTCAATCCCGAACTGACCCCTAGACCCTACTAGGGTTTGATTTGGAGTTGGGAGGTAGAGTAGATTAAGTTGTAGGATTCCTATCCAGGAGACATCATTGGACTGTTAGCTGAATACAGTGAATCCTTATGAACATTGTTGTAACCCAGTAACAGTTGCCATGTCGATATTATATTATAAACCACGTATACATACAGGTATAATTGGGTGAAAGAATGTTTGAGCTTAATGAATGTCATTTCTGATGCGTGAGTGGCAAAAAAGTTCAGGGGGAATGTAGATTATTCAGCTACTTCACTTGTGCTTATGTATATATGTGTGTGACTATTGCAAAACACAAAGCCAATTTTCATAATAAATATACTTAAATTAGTTTAGAGGACACAACATTGGATGTTCTAAGGCTGTAGGTTCAAGATGCTGTCTTGAAACAGAATAGAAAGTACTGTAAAGCCACATCGGCACGTCACTTGAATCCATTCATAGAGCAAGGACTGAATTTGAACTGGGATCTAAGTATGTTACTCGGAGTCTGTACTTTTGCCTAAATCTCCAATCCCATTGATATCAATGCACGATTTACTCAAAGTTAAATACAAGTTACGGGCATTTATCTCAAGTCATGACCAGAGCAACAATATATTATTTTTCCGGGGCAACAAGACTTTCCGCTTCTTTATATTTTCACGTTTTCATTGATCAGGTTGTTCCTATGATACGTTATTATAGAATAGTGCAGAAAACGTAACTTTGGATGACCATGAGCACATACTGAGTTATACTTGTCTAGTTTTAAAACGCATATCACTCCCAAGTGGCGCAGCGGTCTAAGTTACTGCATCTCAGTGCTTGAGGTGTCACTACAGACCCCCTGGTTCGATTCCAGGCTGTATCACAACCGGCCGTGATTGGGAGTCCCATAGGGCGGCGCACAATTGGCCCAGCGTCGTCCGGGTTTGGCCGGTGTAGGCCTTCATTGTAAATAAGAATTTGTTCTTAACTGACTTGCCTAGTTAAATAAAGGTTAAATAAAAAAATATATAGAGGATCCATTCATAATGAATGTGGCAGTTGTACATGTTCTCTTATCCTCAACATTCTTATTATGTTCTGTGTTGTTTTGTATTATGGTAAGAAGATTATAATTTCTCCCTTAGCTCCAAGTTGAGAGGAAAACAAATGCTCTGTCATTATTAAGTGGAACCATCCTCAGTGATTTATTCTCAGAGGAATGCCATGAAACTTGAAATAACATTCACTGTGTCGAGGAGGGGCTACTGGAACCAAAAAGACCAGTGCAGATTTCATAATGGAATTATGTGGTTTAGAAAAATACATGAAAATAACTTGAGGCATTTGCTATGTTGATTTGAATCTGAATGTAATTTTCAGCATTATTTAAAATGTTGTTTTGGGTGATCTTCTGAAATGTTCTCTTTTGATTTGACTTGGCCTGTAAATGAGCATTTTACTCTTATCTTATCTCTTCTTCTTTACAAAAATGATCTGTCCTGCATTCCATAGTCATTATTTAGTTATTTGATTAGTAATCTCTTGTGGACAGATGCACGTAACATAAATTGAGCATCTGATGCAATTATGCGAGAATTGAGTTCTGGGTGTCAGAGATTATTTGATTAGAGATGTAATTCTATACTGTATAGTGAATATTTATTTATTTATTGTTCTTAATTGTTGTCAGTGTGTCACATGCTAGTTCTCAAATGACACCCGGCTATTCCCCATACAGTGCACTACTTTTGGTCAGACCTGGGCCAAAAGTAGTGCACTATATAAGGAAAGAAGTTCCCACAGTCAGTCTATTTTGGCAGTGACTGAGGACTGACTGCTAAGGTAAGGTTGTAGACCAAGCTACTACCTTACCGGTCAGTCCTCAGTTACTGCCAAAATGTTTGACTGCCATCTTATTATAAATGTAATGGTATTACTATATAATTTAAAAAATATATATTGTGCTGACAGTAGAATAAAAAAAGTTATTTGGAATTATATTTATTGTAATTTAATTTACAAGTTAGCATGGAAGCATTTTTGTTATGATTGTTTACCACAATCTGATATAGCCTCCATTGTTCCCACTGTTTCAGTCAAACCCTCCCTCCTTTTCCTTGTGCCAAAACCCTAGCCCCGAAGAAACAACTCCCTTGTGTTTTTTATCAGCCAACTCATTTCAATACATGACCAGTATAGAAAACATTCCTTGATGGTTGCTTCTCCATCTTTCTCTCTCTCTATCACATGCAATATTTTGTTTTCTTGTGTATTTTGTTTGTTTCTAATTGGTTTCACCTTGATACTATGATGATTGTAACTCTCCCTGCCTTGTAACAGTTCACAGTGTTACCAACGGAATACATGTCTCAGCGATTCAACACGTCTAAAGTCTTGTTCCTTATTGATGTTTTGTTCATGGATGTTGGCTGTAGTTTTTTTTATTAGTGTACATTTCTCTTGCCATTTCTGATCTGACATGGTTCATTCTATGGGCTTTACTTACTATAGGAAAATGGTCAACGTTCCCCTATCCCCTTACACATGCTCACACGCACAGCCACAAACACACAAATCCCACTGTTCACTGGCTTGCCTCTATGGTTACCTAACAACATGTCGCATCAGTGCACAGACAGGTTTATGAACTGAATCACATACAGTAAACACTCATACATGATTAAGTAATGGGTCTTCCCTGTAACCAGTCATCAAATGTCTTGTAACACCCCAGCTTGTCGTGTTCTGTTTGACATAAGCGGAGTGGAACCTAACGGTCTACCGGGAGTAAATGGGTTAAACGTACAAGGAAGTACCAGTGGCAGAGATGGTTATTTGCATGGAGCAAAGTCTGAGGGGGAGTGATTCCTGGATATCTACTACCTTATAAAAGAGCTAGCCCTGTATGCTGGATTAACTATGTATTAGCATTGTAATCAGCAGTGAGATACGGAGGACTGGTTGTTTGATTGTAGTGTTTCTGAAGTGTTGGTGGAATCCTCTCTGATTGTCTCATGGAGTTCAGTGAGCTACAAAGACAGAGCTCCACTATAGGTAAGCTGTGTGACTACTGTTTTGTAGGTGTGGTATGTTAGGTCTCATCGGTACAGGTGTTCTTTGTGTTCAGTGATTTGCTTCCTGGTCACCTAAGATTACTTGTTTTGTACTATACAAAATATGCTATTACATGGTAAAGGGAGATTTTCCAAGAATGTATACTTTAAAATATGCTTGAATTATGTGTACCACACAAGTATAATGCACCAACAGATTGCAACTCTCCCAAAACTACAACCAATCAACTACATTGACTCTTTGGACTGACTCATAATTTTTCTCTGTATATATCCTTGCCCTCCTCTGCCCTCTCCAAGCCCACGGTTACCATGGTGCCCAGCAGTCGGTGAGGTTACGGAGTAAGTCGGTAGTGTCCAATCAGAATGGCCCTCAGTTCAACTGGGGTTCTCCCCCCTCAGAGGGGGGAGAGGAGGGTGACTCGGGACCCCCTAAGGACCTCAGAGAGCGGCCTATGCCCATGCGCCTGAAGAGAGCGATACGGTATGGGACCTCAGTGGTCATAGTGGTCACTAGCGTCTCTGCCTCTGTGCAATTCCTTTGTTGTTGTCCTGAAGCTGGCAAACTTACTATGCTATAATGAGCAAATGTATTGTACACTCTCTCCCTCACTTCGCTTCTCTTCTCTCTCAAAATACTTCCTCTTTCTCTTCCTCCCCCCTGCTCTCCCTTCCAGGGAGGTGCAGCAGATGCGTGTGCCTGTGGTGACTAACTGGCAGTCGTGGAAACGGAGCAAGGCCAAGTCCCTGAGCAGGTTCAGAGCAGATGCAGGGGGAGCCATGTCCTACATAGCTCTGTGGAGAAAGGCTCTGCATAAGATAGGAGGTGACAGATTCAATCACACTGTCACTCAATCAAATCAGGCAATGGTTAAATCAATGCAATATGAACTACATACACATCTATATCCTGGGCTGTATGTATGTGACATATACAGAACTTAACTATATGCATTTGTTAATGCATACACACTCACCTCACATATAGATTAAGTTTTCCTCTAGGCTTTCAGCAATATCTAAAAGGTCTCGGTTCCACACAGTGGGCTAAATCAGGGTCACACATGTTTCATGGTAGTCAAACAAATCGACTTTGAAACAAAAGCATACACCTCACACACATGGTTATGGTCTTAAAAAAAGAAGACACCTGTATCATGTCACATATAGAGTTTAAATGTATTACATTTTGAGATTGCATCCCAATATCACCCTTTATATACTTTTTTTTCTTTTTCTTTTATTAATTCTGAAAAATATTAATAACATTACAGGGCTACTGTCGTTGTCAATGATGTTGCCTTCACATTCACAACATGGCCCTGTGGCCCCTGTCTTTGTAGGCCACTTTGGCGGTGGTGTCCAGTCCTACTTCATGTTCCTGCGCTTCCTGGTGGTGCTCAACTTCCTGTCATTCTTGCTGATCGCTGGGTTCATCTTCATCCCCAGTATCGTGTTCAGATCCACCAGCAACAGTAACATGACAGTGGACAGCACTGGTAAGGCCAGCACTGGAGGATGCATTTTCAAACCAGGCCTATGATTGGTTAAAGGGTGATGGCATTGGAGTGACATTCACAATCTCCATTCCAGTCCAGTCTATTTACATTATTCTGTCGGTCTCTAATATAAAACAATGTCTTCTCACTGTTCCCTGTAACAGTATCATAGCAACATATCTGCCTTAGAGGGTGGGGTTTTGATTTAATTGAGTGATTGAAACTGAAAATATTGCAGCAGTTGTTACTGGTATTCTCTCAGGGGTTTGAGAATGGAGGCCCTCACAAAGTAGCAAGTTATAGAACTCAGGTACTCTGTGCCCAGGCTGCGGTGGGAAACTTGATCAAACGTGACCTTGGAGTATCTTCAAACAACTGTGTGTGTGTCTCAGGTCCAGAGGCGTGTAGGGTCTATGATCCAAATCTTCAAGGTCTGGTGGTGTTCTACCAGTATTTCCTGGACTTACTCTCTGGAACGGTGAGAAAACACAACATGTGTAATCTAGTCCTGGTTATAGATATACTGAATACAGCACAGAGAACAACACTTCTCTGAAGTTCAGTTTGCAAAACAATGCTGATGTTTTAAGTGGCCTTGGCCTTTCACACACTTGTCTTTCTGTCTGTGTATAACATGTACAGTCTGTGTCTGCTTGTGGGTTTGTGTCATTTTGTGCACTTTAAGATTAGTACGCTTCTAATCTAGTAGGCTACACTCTCACCACTTCACACCCTCCACCTCTCTCCCTCTCCCAGGGTTTCATGGAGTACTCCTACATGTTCTATGGTTACTATAACAACACCGTGGCAGAGAGCAGTGGCTTCCACTACAACCTGCCCCTGGCCTACCTCCTCACCTCTGTCTTCTACTTCGCCTTCTGTCTCATCTGCATCATCGCACGGTACCTTCTGGAATGCCCTACGCTTCCATCTGCATAGAAATAAAATGGATAGAATGGACATAACCATTCTGGAAGCGAATTAACCCTAATGACTCACTGACCCCCCCCCCCCACCCCACTCCGATTGGTCCCTTATACAGCATGGGGAGCGCACTTCGAATTGCCGTGGCAACAGGCAGTGGCGCTGCCGGCAGTTACAGCAAGATGGTGTTCACTGGCTGGGACTACGGTTGCCAGGGATACCGGGCCACCAAACTCAAACAGAAAAGCATCCACTACCAGCTACAGGTAGGAGCTCTGCCTCTTACTGCAGTCTCTGAAGATGCACTCCTCTTTCCTCCCCTCTAATTTCTCTGTATGATCTCTCTCCTCTATTCCTCCCGTCTCCACTCTCTCCCCTCCTCTCTCTCTCTCCTTCCTCTGTCAGGTGGACCTGGAGGAGGAGAGGCTACAGAAAAAGGCTTTGTCTCTAACCTTAGGTCAGACAGTGGGTCTGTGTTCTCTACGCATCTTCCTCATGCTCGTCTCCCTCGCCCTCATAGGAGGAGCTTTCTTTGGCATCTTCCAGGCTACTGTCTTCAGCCAGGTCAGTCAGAAACAAAACAAAAACTATTGACTGGATGTTTGGCCTTTCATCCTCTCCATGTCATATTGAGTCAGTACAGGGAGGTGGGTATCCTGGGGCTGTTTTAACCTTTTCTGGCTGACCTTTGCCCCCTCTCCCTGTGGTTTCTAGGCAAAGGTTGGAGCAGAGGGCATTCTGGGCCTGTTCTGGGTTTACCTTCCTTCCATCGTCATCACAACAGGAAACTTTGTTGTGCCCTTCATGTGTGACCAGATAGCCCTGTTTGAGAGATATTCTCCTAGTACCACCATCATCATGGCACTGTTCAGGTGTGTGTGTGGGCAGCCTCTGCCGAGTCCCTAGTTTCAGGCGTTTATTTTACGCCTGCTACGTTAGGTTAGCGTGTGTATGACCTTATCACTCTGCTAGATCTTCACTTACCCAGTGTGTGTGCGTGCGTGCGTGTGATTATTTCCTGTGTCCCTCCCTCCTATGTTCAGGTCAGTGTTTCTGCGTATGATAAGTCTGGGAGTGCTGCTGTTTACTCTGTGGAGTCAGATCACCTGCTTTAGAAACAGTAAAGACTGTCAGCTCTGCCAGTACAACAACAAGGAATATCCGGTAACCACTCTCTTATAACAGCATGGGAGCCTGGGTAGCAGTCAGGCTCTACTTTAGCAGACTTGTCTTCAGAAGGCTAAATAGATTATATCTCCATTCGATTATACCTACAGTACAGTACATGCATCAACCATATTGCATAATCTTTTCTTCTCTTTTACCACACATGCTATGTCTGTCTGTCTTGCTGCTGCCACCCAGTGCTGGGAGACGCGTGTGGGACAGGAGATGTACAAACTGGCCTTGTTTGACTTCCTCATTACCATCGCCATGCTCATTCTGGTGGACTTTCCACGCAGGTAGTGTACACTGTACACCCTACTGTGGTGTAACTCAATCTATGAGCAAGTCATCCTCGATCACATTTATTGATAACCTCTTCTTCCATACTGTGGCAGGTTGTTTGTGGACCACTGCTCCTGTGCATTGACCCGGTGGGTAGGTCGTCAGGAGTTCTTGGTGCCTCCCAATGTGCTGGGTCTGGTCTATGGTCAGACAGTGGTGTGGACCGGAGCTCTGTTCTGCCCTCTGCTGCCTCTCATCAACACACTCAAGTTCTTCATCCTCTTCTACTGCAAGAAGGTCAGGCTGCTCTCAATACTGTACCAATAATGGAAATGTAATCAATTCATTTTGTGAAAGGTTTCTCAATTTAAAGTTTGGCCTCAGAAGAGTTTCCCTTCACTACACAACCACAGTAACCCCCTTCTCTCCCCCCTTCCTCCTAATCTCTCCTCCTTCTCCAGGTCACTCTGTTTTCTAACTGTCGTCCGGCAGTGAAGACGTTCCGCTCCACCACCTCCACCATCTTCTTCCTGGTGGTGTTGCTGTTCGGTTGGGGCCTCGCCCTCGTCGCCATGATCTACAGTCTGGCCCAGTGAGTGCCTGACTCTGGCTATGTCTGAAATGACACCCTATTCAGTATATAGTGTACTACTTTTGACCAAGGCCTATAGTCAAAAGTAGTGCCCTATATAGAGAATAGGGTGTCACTTCGGACGCAGCCTCTATCTCTACTGCAGTAGGAAGGGAGCCAGTTATACAGTGCAGGGATAGTAGAGTGGCAAATGGACCAGGTGTAGTAGTGGTGGTAGATGGTGATGGTGTTGATATGTCATCCTCAGGATCCATCCCTCTATGAGCTGTGGTCCATTCCGCTCTCTCACTATGATGTGGAGTATCGTTCCCAACACCTTCTACACTCTCTCCCTGACAACACAGGACTTCATCTTCTACATGGGCTCCCAGGCCTTCTCCATCCCCCTCTTCATTTTCTCCTGGTGAGTCCCCTTGTCTTACTGATCTCTTCTTCTCCTGGTGAGTCACCTTGTCTTACTGATCTCTTCTTCTCCTGGTGAGTCCCCTTGTCTTACTGATCTCTTCTTCTCCTGGTGAGTCCCCTTGTCTTACTGATCTCTTCTTCTCCTGGTGAGTCACCTTGTCTTACTGATCTATTCTTCTCCTGGTGAGTCCCCTTGTCTTACTGAACTCTTCTTCTCCATGTGAGGCACCTTGTCTTACTGATCTCTTCTTCTCCTGGTGATCACCTTGTCTTACTGATCTCTTCTTCTCCTGGTGAGTCGCCTTGTCTTACTGATCTATTCTTCTCCTGGTGAGTCCCCTTGTCTTACTGATCTCTTCTTCTCCTGGTGAGTCCCCTTGTCTTACTGAACTCTTCTTCTCCATGTGAGGCACCTTGTCTTACTGATCTCTTCTTCTCCTGGTGATCACCTTGTCTTACTGATCTCTTCTTCTCCTGGTGAGTCACCTTGTCTTACTGATCTCTTCTTCTCCTGGTGAGTCGCCTTGTCTTACTGATTTCTTCTTCTCCTGGTGAGTCCCCTTGTCTTACTGATCTCTTCTTCTCCTGGTGAGTCGCCTTGTCTTACTGATCTCTTCTTCTCCTGGTGAGTCCCCTTGTCTTACTGATCTCTTCTTCTCCTGGTGAGTCCCCTTGTCTTACTGATCTCTTCTTCTCCTGGTGAGTCCCCTTGTCTTACTGATCTCTTCTTCTCCTGGTGAGTCCCCTTGTCTTACTGATCTCTTCTTCTCCTGGTGAGTCACCTTGTCTTACTGATCTCTTTATCCGATTGTCCATTTATTTTTTACTCACCTTGCAGGTACATGGGTCAGTGTGTTACTGTCTCTATGTAGTTGCTGTCTACCTTGTGTTTGATGATTTAATATTGCTTTGTAACTCTACATATGGGAGGACCATATCTGCATAGACCCATATGGTAAGCATGTGTTATTTCCATGTGTGCTGAGTGCTGTACATAAGACTCTGACTGTGTTTGTTGCATAAACATGGCTCTCCTCTCTCTCCCTGGCCTGATAGTGTGGTGCTGTGTTACGTAGCAGCTCTAGCTGCAGTCTATGGGAAGAGTGTTGATCTGCTAAAGGCCCAGCTTAAACTGGTAAGTGATGGATGGGGGAGAAGTCCTACATGACATGATCATGATGCAAAAAAATATGTTTGAAACAAAACCATGTCCATGACCCATACTCAAGCTTAACCTTGTATAACAGTGTATTTAACTCTAACAGGAGGGACGTGATAAGCAGTTCCTGGTCAAGCAGATTGAAGAGCTGAGTAGAGAGATGGGGGTTCCAACAAGGGCCCAAGCGGACACCTTTGACACTGGTCCAGCAAACTGACTCAGTCACCAGGCTCAAACCCACAGCCCATATCCCGGCCCAAGGCACTCCTTGTAGATTTGATAGGCTTAGATAGGTTTTGCATGTGGCAATCGCACAAAGCACATATCTACACCTTCACAAAGCACTTTACAATTGTCACTCTCTAGTGTATGATAGCTACGTTTATTGAGGATTTTTTAAAACTTATGACTGAGTGGTGGTTGTCTCACCTAGCTACAGAATCTTAAGATGAATGCACTAACTGTAAGTCACTCTGGATAAGAGCGTCTGCTAAATGACTCAAATCTAAATGTGGAGATTACCATGGGGTTTATGGTTAGTATAACAAAGCTTTAGATGTGTTTACCCTATTCCTCTCTCATAATACCTGTAACATCAATTGCCATGTTCATTGCCTTTGCATCCTCTTCCTCACCTCTTGCCTAAACGTCACTGTTACCATGGTTACCCCATGGTTATTCAGTGTGAAAGAAGTCGCCCTAAAAAAAGACGCAAGAGTCTCTACAAGCCAGAATGTTGAATAAAATGATATTGTAGCGACCCGCACAGACAGCGGTGTGTTATGTGTTAGGCTAGTAGATGGTTGTGTTGTACCTACCAGTACCCAGTGTTCGCGGGGTCCGACATGTCAATCAACCTGCTATCTTCCAATCACGGGAATGCCTGGAATGTTCTGATGCCGGGCATCCTGGCGGTTGGCGGAGTGGCGTGGAGGGGGGTTGGGCAGGGGGATGGAGCATTGGAAGTTAAGACCAGGGTTAGCCTTTGTTCTCTCTTTTTTTACGTCTGGGCTTCACAAGAGAAGGTCACGATTGGCTTGTGGGTTATCTTACATTTTTATTTGGCGTGGGCTACGGCCAAACAGTAGCCTGTGTAAAGTTGGTTTAATAAACCGTCCATTCGTAAACTCAAGCCTCTGTCTGGACAGTTGTTCTTTTATGATCTAGTCAGGTCATTACATTGGTGTCAGAAGTAAAAAAAAAAAAAAACGTTGATAAAAGTTAGCCAGCTAGCTAGCTGACTTCTGTGGCTAGCTACCGGAGGTGAGAACGGGGGTTGAAGATGCTTCGAGGGAATCCGAAAGTGAAGGTGGAGGTAGGGGACGATTATGGCCAAGGAGGTGCGTGTGCATGGACGTCGGGGGTTCTGGCTGAGGAGATCGCCAGGGCATCGGAGCCCAGAGGCCGCTTGAGGGAGGATGTTAGAGTGATGGCGGCTGAAGCGGGCATGAGTGCTTCGTCCACTGTGTTTCGCGCGGATTCTGGTGGGCGGACCGAAGGGGTGACGTCGACGCGGCGGGACGAGGAATCGGGGGCTCAGAATGTAAACAAACATGGCGGCGCCCAGTTCCCGGCTGCGCCCGTATCTATTAAGACCCCGAAGTATTCCGGTAAGGCGGATTGGGAAGCATTTCATGCTCAGTTTGAACTGTTAGCTCATTGTAGGGGGTGGTCGGATGAAGAAAGGGCACTGCAGTTGGCTTTATGCCTCACGGATGAAGCTCTGGCCTGTTTGATATTGATTAGCCCCGAGGACAGACGTGATTATGGTGCTTTAGTGGGAGCACTGAGGAGGCGCTATGGACAGTGTGTACAGCCCGGGCTACTGCGCTCCGAACTGAGTAATAGACGCAGGCAGCCTGGAGAGCCTCTACGGGTGCTAGCTAATGACATTGAGAGCCTCTCTCGGCGGGCATATGCTCACATGCCCCCCTCCGTGCAGAGCGAGCTAGCACGGGACCAGTTCATACAGGCGCTCTCTCCTACGGAGCTGCGCATACAGACCCAGCTGGCTCATCCTGAGTCATTGCAGGTAGCCTTGGAGATGGCTTTAGAGAGGGAGCTGGTGTGGGCTGGGGCTTCAGCTGGGGCTTTGGTGGGGGTGCAGGGAGACAGACCCTCTGTGCGAGCTGGGGGGCAGAACAGCCCGGAGCCGGAAAAGCCTGCATGGGTGGCTGAAATGACAGAACTCATTCGTGCTGTGACGCTACAGGCGGCACGAAACACATGCCCTGGTCCCAGGGTCTGCTGGGGTTGTGGCCAGCCAGGCCATCTGCGCAGAGATTGCCCCATGTCCTCCAGAGCTCAGGGAAACGGCTCGGGGTCCGCATAGACCGGGTAGTGCGGACCCCTGGCTTTCTATCCCAACCACCATCTTCTTCAGGAGGAGCCCACCGGCACAGACGGGGAAGCAAGGCTCCACTTCCCCCAGAAGCAGACGTGGACAAGCGGATGGAGCCTGTTGTTGTGGTGGGCCGGACCTGTGTTGGGGACTTTTGTCATGTCCCTGTCACTGTGGAGGGGGTGCCCTGCTCCGCCCTGGTGGACACTGGGTCCACAGTAACCCTGGTGAGGCCAGATATTGTGCCAGGTTGGACTCAGTGTGAGCCTACAACTGTGCAGCTCCGCACAGTCACAGGTGAGCTGGCACCCATGAAAGGGAAGGGAATAATGACTCTGACAGTAGGGGGCAGGACTGTGCGTCATCCTGTGTGGGTGGCGGCGGTGCAGGACCCTTGTATCCTGGGGTTGGACTTTCTTAGGAGCACAGGCTGCCAGTTAGACCTAAATAGGGGCACACTGAGCTTCCAGGGAGGGCCGGAGGTCACCATGGCCCCTAATGTCACATTCACTCAACCCAACAAACCCTTTACTCCAACAGTTAAAGCAGCAGAGACTCATGGCTGCCCCCCCTCCCCCACATCTGTGTGTGACTTTTCCCCAGCCCCCCTGTCACCTACGGCGTTGCGTTACATTCCCCCAGCTACCTCCACGACACAGCCCTCTGTGAGCCCGGGCCGCGCCCCCCCAGCCCAGCTACCCCAGATGGGAGGGGAGGGGACACTGTCTGCAGTGAGGGAGATATGGGGGAGGAACTGTGTTGGTCTTGACCCCGAGCAGCAGGAACGGTTGTGGCAGTTGCTGTTTGAATTCAGAGACAGCTTTGCGCTGAGTGAGGAAGAGGTGGGTCAGACTCATCTGGTGCAGCATGAGATCGACACAGGTGATGCTCGACCTATCAAGATGCGTCCCCGCCGTATCCCGCTGGCACGCCAGGAGGCGGCAGACAAGGCTGTGTTGGAGATGCAGCGGGCAGACTTCATTGAGCCCTCAGACAGCCCCTGGGCGGCGCCAGTCGTCATGGTTCCGAAGAAGGGGGGCAAGCTGAGGTTCTGTGCGGACTACAGGCGGCTGAATGAGGTAACCAGAAAGGACTCATACCCCATACCACGTATCGATGAGTCGCTGGACCTGGTTAGGGGGTCCTCCTGGTTCTCCTCACTAGACCTCCGCAGTGGCTACTGGCAGGTGCCCCTCTCCCCAGAGGCCAGAGCCAAAACTGCGTTCTCCACTAACAGAGGACACTGGCAGTTCAAGGTCCTGTGCTTTGGCCTGTGCAACGCTCCAGCTACTTTTGAGCGTTTGATGGACAGGGTGCTGGATGGCATCCCCCGACAGCAGTGTCTGGTATACCTCGATGACATCCTGGTCCATGGCAGCTCCTTCCAGTCAGCCCTGGGGGCGCTACGGTGTGTGCTGGAGAGGGTGGCTGCCGCAGGTCTGAAGCTCCACCCCGAGAAGTGCCACTTCATGAGGAGAGAGGTGTCCTTCTTGGGCCACCGAGTGGGGAAGGAGGGGATCAGCACCATGGAGGACAAGGTAGCGGCTGTCAGAGACTGGCCCACCCCCACCGACCAGCGTCAGCTGAAGAGCTTCCTGGGCCTGGCCTCGTACTACAGGAGGTTTGTACGGGGCTTCTCAAGCGTTGCTGCTCCACTGAACCGCCTGCTGCCGAAGGACAAGGCTTTCACTTGGACAGTGGAGTGTGAGGAGGCGTTCAACACCCTCAAACGTGCACTGATCGAGGCCCCCGTGCTCGCCCCCCCTGACCTCACATTGCCCTTTATCCTGGACACAGACGCGAGCAATGTGGGCATGGGTGGGGTGCTGGCCCAGGTGGGGCCAGAGGGGGAGAGAGTGGTGGCGTACTTCAGCAAAACATTTGACAAACATGAGCGCCGCTACTGTGTCACCCGGCGGGAGCTCTTGGCTGTTGTGGCTTCCGTCAAACACTTCAAGTACTACCTGGGTGGTCTGCCCTTTACTGTAAGAACTGACCACTCTGCTCTCCAGTGGCTCATGTCTTTCAGAGAGCCAGAGGGGCAGGTGGCACGCTGGTTGGAGGAGCTTCAGCCGTATGACTTCACGGTGGTGCACAGGGCAGGGGCACGCCACTCCAACGCCGACGCCATGTCCCGTCGGCCCTGTACTGCAGACGGTTGCCGCCACTGTGAACGGAGAGAGGGACGGGAGAGAGAGCTGTGTGCAGAGGAGGGGGTCTGTGCCACAGTGTGTCGGGCGAGCGGGCCTGTCTGCTGTGAGCTGCAGACTGTCGACGTGGCTGAATGGGGGCAGCAGCAGGGACGGGACACAGACCTACAGCCAGTGCTGCAGTGGGTAGAGGCGCAGGTGAGGCCACCATGGGAAGAGGTGACAGCGCTCTCACTCGCGACCAAAGGGTTGTGGTCAAAGTTTGAGCGACTGCGGCTGGCTGATGGCGTGTTACAGCGGGCATGGAAGGAGTCAGCTACGGGGGAGGAGAGGTGGCAGGTGGTGGTCCCAAAAGCATTGCGGGAGGCTGTGCTCCAGAGTACTCATGGGGGGGTGGGGACTGGACACTTTGGGGTCACAAAAACACTGCGCCGCCTCCGTCAGGGCTTTTACTGGGGGCAGCACAAGAGGGATGTGGAAGACTTTTGCCGCCGCTGTGACAACTGCACAGCGAGAAAGGGCCCCCCAGGCCGCTCTCATGCTCAGCTCCAACAGTTCCCAGTGGGGGCTCCCATGGAGAGGGTGGGAGTGGATGTAGTTGGGCCGTTCCCCACCACAGACAGTGGAAACCGCTGGGTGCTCACGGCCATGGACTATTTCACAAAATGGCCCGAGGCCTATGCTCTGCCTGACCAGGAGGCAGAGACCATCGTCGACGCCCTGACAGCGGGGATGTTCAGCAGGTTTGGAGCTGCAGAGTCCATCCACAGCGACCAAGGCAGAAACTTTGAGTCCCGTGTGTTCGCCACCATGTGTGAGAGGCTGGGTATGCACAAGACCCGCACTACTCCTCTCCATCCTCAAAGTGATGGCCTTGTGGAGCGCTTCAACAAAACGCTTGGACAGCAGCTGGCCATCGTCTCTTCCAAACACCAGCGTGACTGGGACAAGCACCTGCCTATGGTCCTCATGGCATGCCGCTCCGCTGTCCAAGACTCCACCTCCTGCACGCCTGCCCTCCTCATGCTGGGGAGAGAGATCCGTACCCCTGCGGAGATGGCGTTTGGTCGGCCCCTGGATAGCCCTCATGTTTCCCCGGGGCCGGAGTATGCCCGGAGACTCCAGGACCGCCTGGAGACAGCCCACACCTTTGCCAGAGAGCAGCTGCTGAATGCAGGTGTGAGGCAGAAGAGGAACTATGACGTGCACACCCGGGGAAGGCACTTTGTGGCTGGGGAGCTGGTCTGGGTCTACAGCCCGCTAAGGAAAAAAGGCAGATGCCCCAAGTTGGACAGTCACTGGGTGGGACCCTGCAGTGTCCTGGAGAGGGTAGGGGAGGTTGTTTACCGGGTGCAGCTTCCTCCCAGGGGGAGAAAGGTGACACTGCACCGGGACAGGTTAGCCCCATATAGAGGGGCCTCTTCTCCCCAAACCCCAGGAACCCCCACAACTCCCCTCTCTGGCAATGACATTCTCCAGGCACCCACCCCCAGGTGCCGCAGACAAGGCTCCAGACAGCCCACTCCCCCTGTGTCACCGCGTGGTTCCCCAGAGCCACGGACTGTATTACCCGTTCCCGCTTCCTTGTCCCCCATGTCCTTGCCTTCATCCCCTGGTTCCCAGAGGGGCGCACTGCGGCCATCACAGCCACGCAGGCAAAGGAGACCTCCGGGTCGCTTCAGAGACTTTGTTTGTTCCCTCGGGGACGAGGGACTTTGTGGTGGGGGGGCTGTGTAGCGACCCGCACAGACAGCGGTGTGTTATGTGTTAGGCTAGTAGATGGTTGTGTTGTACCTACCAGTACCCAGTGTTCGCGGGGTCCGACATGTCAATCAACCTGCTATCTTCCAATCACGGGAATGCCTGGAATGTTCTGATGCCGGGCATCCTGGCGGTTGGCGGAGTGGCGTGGAGGGGGGTTGGGCAGGGGGATGGAGCATTGGAAGTTAAGACCAGGGTTAGCCTTTGTTCTCTCTTTTTTTTACGTCTGGGCTTCACAAGAGAAGGTCACGATTGGCTTGTGGGTTATCTTACATTTTTATTTGGCGTGGGCTACGGCCAAACAGTAGCCTGTGTAAAGTTGGTTTAATAAACCGTCCATTCGTAAACTCAAGCCTCTGTCTGGACAGTTGTTCTTTTATGATCTAGTCAGGTCATTACAATATTTACACTTACCGGTTGTCGGTGCTGTTGGTCCTTTTCACCGTAGGGAGTGGAGATAAAATATATACAGGAAAGTATTGTTTACCCGACTTTTTGCGGCACTGGTAGGTTCTGTCACTTGTATTTTCAATCTCCTGAGGCGTTGCACATGATGCACAATATGTAAACAATAGCCGAATGTAACCGAACGTTGTCGACCGAAGCACGTTCCCTTGTGCAATCAGCTGGAAGTGCTTGTGAAATTTGCCAGTTGATTGTGTGGGACAGCGTTTGGTCTGTGGTTCTGTTAAGCTCGGCCATTGCCGTTTGTCATGGGTGAATTGTGTCAGTATTGAAAATACAAAAAATACTAACCAATATACAGACCTGTCCAGCGTACTGAAAGTCAGGTTAACACCTTCCTGTTGATATTTTGTCTCAGTTACTTCCGACATAAGGACACAATCAGCGGACAACTGGTAAAGCAAGTTAAAATGAAGTTTATTCAACATTCTGACTTGTAATGGGACTGTTCGGGAATTCTGAGCCTACATGTTAGAGACAAGAGTGTAAGTCTTTCAATCTTGGATTCTAAAAGAGGCTACCTCACCCCCACCTTTAGAACATTTAATGCGTTTATTTTTCTAAATTGATTTAAATATTGTGTTTATATATATTTTTAATGTTCTTCAATTCAACAAGTTATTTCTCTAAGTATATATACACAGTATCTTGTGTATGTACTTTTATCTCTGAAATAAATGGAAAATTATAAGGAGCAAAATGCTCTTATTTCTGTCATGTGCAACGTACGCCCCCTGCTGACACGTGAGAGAACTTCTTCTTCTGTGGGTTTTATGGCGGACTACAACCAAAAAGGTGTATTGCCGCCACCAACTGGACGGGTTGAAAAACCAAAACAAGGTAAAAAGAAAATCCATTTGTGATATGGAAACATATTTAATCCAACCAAATAAAAATAGTAAATTGACAAAAACAAAACCACCATCTCTTCCTTCTTTCAAATCTCCATATCTCCCTTCTCAGGCTCTAGGGCCTGAGAGGGTGGTACAGCTTGTGACAATATTCCATGTAACTCCTTTGCCAAGAAATCTTTCAACCCAGGAACCACTCCGCCGCATCCACAATGATTATCTTCTTGGACCTTCTCTCCACCTTGGCAGTGGCATTAATCACCATAGCTATAAAGGCCACATTCTTAACCTTTAAAATGTCAGGGTCCTGCTGGTGAAAGGCATCCCCTGCAGCCTGCAGTGAAGGCCTATCCACCACCATGGACTCTTTATTTATTTTTATTTATTTATTTCACCTTTATTTAACCAGGTAAGCCAGTTGAGAACAAGTTCTCATTTACAACTGCGACCTGGCCAAGATAAAGCATAGCAGTGCGATAAAAACAACAACACAGAGTTACATATGGGGTAAAAAAACATTAAGTCCAAAAATACAACAGAAAATATATATACAGTGTGTGCAAATGTAGCAAGTTATGGAGGTAAGGCAATAAATAGGCTATAGTGCAAAATAATTACAATTAGTATTAACACTGGAATGCTAGATGTGCAAGAGATTATGTGCAAATAGAGATACTGGGGTGCAAAAGAGCAAAATAAATAACAATATAGGGATGAGGTAGTTGGGTGGGCTAATTTCAGATGGGCTGTGTACAGGTGCAGTGATCGGTAAGGTGCTCTGACAACTGACGCTTAAAGTTAGTGAGGGAGATAAGAGTCTCCAGCTTCAGAGATTTTTGCAATTCGTTCCAGTCATTGGCAGCAGAGAACTGGAAGGAATGGCGGCCAAAGGAGGTGTTGGCTTTGGGAATGACCAGTGAGATATACCTGCTGGAGCGCAGACTACGGGTGGGTGCTGCTATGGTGACCAATGAGCTAAGATAAGGCGGGGATTTGCCTAGCAGTGATTTATAGATGGCCTGGAGCCAGTGGGTTTGACGACGAACATGTAGTGAGGACCAGCCAACAAGAGCGTACAGGTCACAGTGGTGGGTAGTGTATGGGGCTTTGGAGACAAAACGGATGGCACTGTGATAGACTACATCAAATTTGCTGAGTAGAGTGTTGGAGGCTATTTTGTAAATGACATCGCCGAAGTCAAGAATCGGTAGGATAGTCAGTTTTACGAGGGCATGTTTGGCAGCATGAGTGAAGGAGGCTTTGTTGCGAAATAGGAAGCCGATTCTAGATTTAACTTTGGATTGGAGATTCTTAATGTGAGTCTGGAAGGAGAGTTTACAGTCTAACCAGACACCTAGGTATTTGTAGTTGTCCACATACTCTAGGTCAGACCCGTCGAGAGTGGTGATTCTAGTCGGGTGGGCGGGTGCCAGCAGCGTTCGATTGAAGAGCATGCATTTAGTTTTACTAGTGTTTAAGAGCAGTTGGAGGCTACTGAAGGAGTGTTGTATGGCATTGAAGCTCGTTTGGAGGTTTGTTAACACAGTGTCCAATGAAGGGCCAGATGTATACAAAATGGTGTCGTCTGCGTAGAGGTGGATCTGAGAGTCACCAGCAGCAAGAGCGACATCATTGATATACACAGAGAAAAGAGTCGGCCCAAGAATTGAACCCTGTGGCACCCCCATAGAGACTGCCATAGGTCCAGACAACAGGCCCTCCGATTTGACACACTGAACTCTATCTGAGAAGTAGTTGGTGAACCAGGCGAGGCAGTCATTTGAGAAACCAAGGCTATTTAGTCTGCCAATAAGAATGCGGTGGTTGACAGAGTCGAAAGCCTTGGCCAGGTCGATGAAGACGGCTGCACAGTACTGTCTATTATCGATTGCGGTTATAATATCGTTTAGGACCTTGAGCGTGGCTGAAGTGCACCCATGACCAGCTCGGAAACCGGATTGCATAGCGGAGAAGGTACGGTGGGATTCGAAATGGTCGGTGATCTGTTTGTTAACTTGGCTTTCAAATACTTTCGAAAGGCAGGGCAGGATGGATATAGGTCTGTAACAGTTTGGGTCTAGAGTGTCACCCCCTTTGAAGAGGGGGATGACCGCGGCAGCTTTCCAATCTCTGGGGATCTCAGACGTTACGAAAGAGAGGTTGAACAGACTAGTAATAGGGGTTGCGACAATTTCGGCGGCTAGTTTTAGAAAGAAAGGGTCCAGATTGTCTAGCCCAGCTGATTTGTAGGGGTCCAGATTTTGCAGCTCTTTCAGAACATCAGCTGTCTGAATTTGTGTGAAGGAGAAGCAGGGGGGGTATGGGCAAGTTGCAGCGGAGGGTGCAGAGTTGGTGGCCGGGGTAGTGGTAGCCAGGTAGAAAGCATGGCCGGCCGTAGCAAAATGCTTGTTGAAATTCTCGATTATTGTAGATTTATCAGTGGTGATAGTGTTTCCTAGCCTCAGTGCAGTGGGCAGCTGGGAGGAAGTGCTCTTATTCTCCATGGACTTTACAGTGTCCCAAAACTTTTTGGAGTTAGTGCTACAGGATAAAAATTTCTGTTTGAAAAAGTTAGCCTTTGCTTTCCTGACTGCTTGTGTATATTGGTTCCTAACTTCCCTGAAAAGTTGCATATCGCGGGGGCTATTTGATTTTTGTGCTGGTCAAGGGCAGTCAAGTCTGAGGAGAACCAGGGGCTATATCTGTTCTTAGTTCTGTATTTTTTGAATGGGGCATGTTTATTTAAGATTGAGAGGAAATTACTTTTAAAGAACAACCAGGCATTCTCTACTGACGGAATGAGATCTATATCCATCCAGGATACCTGGGCCAGGTCAATTAGGAAGGCCTGCTCGCTAAAGTGTTTTAGGGAGCGTTTGACAGTAATGAGGGGTGGTCGTTTGACCGCGGACCCGTTACGGACGCAGGCAATAAGGCAGTGATCGCTGAGATCCTGGTTGAAGACAGCGGAGGTGTATTTAGAGGGTAAGTTAGTCAGGATGATATCTATGAGGGTACCCATGTTTACGGATTTAGGGTTGTACCTGGTAGGTTCGTTGATAATTTGCGTGAGATTGAGGGCATCTAGTTTGGATTGTAGGATGGCCGGGGTATTAAGCATATCCCAATTTAGGTCACCAAGCAGTACGAACTCTGAGGATAAATGGGGGGCAATCAATTCACATATGGTGTCCAGGGCACAGCTGGGGGCTGAGGGGGTTCTGTAGCAAGCAGCAACAGTGAGAGACTTATTTCTGGAAAGGTGGATTTTTAGAAGTAGAAGCTCAAATTGTTTGGGCACAGACCTGGATAGTATGATAGAGCTCTGCAGGCTATCTCTACAGTAGATTGCAACTCCACCCCCTTTGGCAGTTCTATCTAGACGGAAAATTTTATAGTTGGGGATGGACATTTCAGAATTTTTGGTGGCCTTCCTAAGCCAGGATTCAGACACTGCTAGAACATCAGGGTTGGCGGAGTGTGCTAACGCAGTGAATAACTCAAACTTAGGAAGTAGACTTCTGATATTTACATGCAGGAAACCAAGGCTTTTGCGATTACAGAAGTCAGCAAATGATAGCGCCTGGGGATTAGGAGTGATACTGAGGGCTGCAGGGCCTGGGTTAGGCTCTACATCACCGGAGGAACAGAGGAGGACTAGAATAAGGATACGGCTAAAGGCTTTAAGAACTGGTCTTCTAGTGCGTTGGGTACATAGAATAAAGGGGACAGATTTCCGGGCGTTGTAGAAAAGATTCAGGGCATTATGTACAGACAGCGATATGGAAGGATATGAGTAAAGTGGAAGTAAACCTAAGCGTTGGGTAACAATGAAAGAGATAGCATCACTGGAGGCACCAATTGTGTCGGTCTCCGCATGTATGGGGGGTGGGACAAAGGAGCTATCTAAGGCAGGTTTAGCTGGGCTGGGGGATCTACAGTGAAATAGTACAATTAGAAATAACCGAAACAACAATAAGCTAACCATATTGAGATGGGAGATAGGCATAAAGCAATCACAGGTGTAATTTGAGAGAGCTAAGACAACAGCTGGTAATGACGACACAGTTTGGGCTGAGGCTAAACATAAACAGGATGCGGTACCGTAAAAAGGAACAGTCCAGCAGACATCAGCTGTATAGCTGAGTTATCATAAGGTCCGGTGAACAGCAATAGGATAGTTCAGAGGTAGTTTGGGGGCTGCTAAAGCACTAGCGAGCAAGAGGCCATGGCTAGCGTGTGCTAGCGGGCCGGGGCTAGCAGATGGAATCTTCGTGGTCGACGTCGTAACGGGAAGCCTGTTGTAACCACATCAGACGATTTCGTCGGCAGACCAGTCGTGTAGGATCAGCGGGGCTCCGTGTCAACACTAGGTGGTCCCGTCCGGTTGACAGAGAGGTAGATAGCCGGGAGATGGGCCTAGCTCAGGATGATTAGCCAGACCACAACGTCCATTTTGTTGCAGCTAGCTGGTAGCGGTGAATCCGGAGTTAAAGGTCCAGTGATTCAGTGATTCCGGCAGAAAAACTGATATGTTCTGGGTCGATAACGCGCTGTGCAGACAGTGCAGACTGGCTGAATAATAGTCCAGACTAGAGCTGGCTGGTGGGTGGTGCAGGCCACGGACAATGGTGAAAAACCGCTAACGGTAGCTGATAGCAAGTAGCTAGTTAGCTGGCTACTCCCGTCCGGTAGACCTAGAGGTAGATATGAGCCTGGCTCTAGGCTAGCTCAAGGCTAACTGGTGCTTGCATCGGGGGCAGTGGTGATTAGCCAGACAGCAACATTCATTCGGTTGCGGCTAGCTAGTTGCGATCCGGTGATTAATGTCCAGTGATTAAATTATTCCCGCAGAAAAATCCAATGTTCTGGGTGAAATACCGCTAACTGTGGCTAATAACAAGTAGCTAGTTAGCTGGCTAGCTAGTTTCAACTGGAGATTCTAGATAAAAGTTAAGTCAATAATAGAATCCGTTCCACATTGAGTGAGGCGGGTTGCAGGAAAGTATATTTTGTAGAAGGATGAAAAGTCTGATAGGGAAATATGTACGAAAAATACAAAAAAACAGGGTATTTACAGGCTATTTACAGACACACGACAAAAACAGGACTGCACTACTACGCCATCTTGAGGAGCAGCATTCAAACCCTCAACCCTTTTAACAGCTGCTGCATATGAAATGTTCTGGACAGCCCTGACTTTGGCCACCTCATTCTCTTCCACCCTTGTCGGGCAATCAAAAGATGTAGCTTCATGGTTCCCACCACAATTGCAACATGTCACATTTTCCTCACTTTTAAAACACATGACACATCTTTTCCACAACTTGGACATCTCGGCTTCTCCAAACACTTAAAACATTACCAAAAGCTTCACAATGATCACACTGCATTGTCTGACTCCCGAGTGGCGCAGTGGTCTAAGGCACTACATCGCAGTGCTAGCTGTGCCACTAGAGATCCTGGTTCATGTCCATGCTCTGTCGCAGCCGGCCGCGACCGGGAGACCCATGGGCGGCGCACAATTGGTCCAGCGTCGTCCAAGGTAGGGGAGGGTTTGGCCGGCAGGGATGTGGGTTCGTTTCCCACGGGGGTCCAGTATGAAGAAAAAAAATACATGTATGCATTCACTAACTGTAAGTTGCTCTGGATAAGAGCGTCTGCTAAATGACTAAAATGTAAATGTCTTGGGATAAATGCTCTGACTCTGTCGTTTTTATACCCCAACTGCACTTGAGTAGGGAGAGACTCCATATCAAAAAACAAAAGAACAGATAGACTCTTCACTTCACGATTCATCCGACGTGCATCAATCACTCTAGGAATATTTTTCATCTCAAATCGACTTCCCACGAGACGCCAGATAGAACCCCCTTGAGGGGTGCCCTGTTCCGAAGAGACACACACGACACATCAAACGTATCAAATGGGGTTAGACGCTATTCACGTTCCTTCTGATCCGCAGAAGCACAAAAAAATTAAAACAAGCCCGCCTCTCGTGATCCTCACAGCATTCACTTTACCCAGCACTCTCTCCACCAGTTTGGATATCTCAAATGGTTTCTTCAAGATTGGTAATCTGCTCCTTATTAACAAACCGTACTCCTACTAGATACGAAGGGACATTCTCATCACTGTACACTACTTTGCTCCGTTTTCCATTCATTTGGACAATTCTCCTTGATTCTACCGCCATTGGATTCATAATCCACTTCATCGTCCGCATCCGACATTTTTTTCCAGTCTCGAGAAAAAAACCTGTGAGAGAACGTCTACAAAATTGATTTACTTACGTAGACGTGATGACGTTGTTAACATTTTCGGGTGTGTGTATCCGGTTGTGGTTGAAGATCTTTTGGGTTGCTTGTTTACCTTTCAGATGTGTTTAAAATATATTTTCTTCGGTTTTCTGCAAATATTTTATTCATGCGGTAACAGCTGTACAAAACCCAGCGTCAGAATTAAATATCTGTGATTCAAATAGCTGTTAAAATGTTTAAAATTTGAGAGGAAATAGGTTAAGACTAGCTAACGTTAGCTAGCTAGCAAACTTGAGTTACAGTACAGACTTAGACTGACTGAATCGCAAACAACAGAAGTCAGTGCATGTTACTTTGTTTTGACAGATTTCTGTTTAACTGTACAAGCCCTGGTCAAAACATAAACACTCGACTTCAGGAGAAAAATGAATATTCTACCTAAAAAGAGCTGGCATGTTCGCAACAAGGACAACGTCGCGCGCGTGCGTCGGGACGAGGCACAAGCCGCAGAAGAGGAGCGCGAGGTCCAACGCCGTGTGGAGCGAGCAGAGCAGGAGGTAACCATAGCAACGTTGCCTCCACACCCCCCCATCCCCAAATTGCAAATTGATACATTCCTCATAATTGATTTAGCATGGTCTGAAGTGACAACCAAACTTTGTGTGATACAGGAATGTTATGATGTATGACCGGTGCAATTTTTTAAAGAGAAGTGCTGTAAGAGGCATTGTTAAAATAGTTTCAAGTCATAAAAGTGCATACAAATGTGTATATGTACTTCACTATTGCCATTGAATGTTATGTAGGTAAGTAATCTCTTTGCTGTAGGCACGAACAGAGCACCTGAGACAGAAGTCGCGAGCTGCCCTTCAACAGTCTGGAAGATGGAAGAATGAAGGAGAGGGAGGTGAGAGAGGAGGTGAGAGAGGAGGGGAGGGGAGTGGAGGAGTGGTGGAACACCTCAATCTATTTCCTCTGGAGGAGTCGTCTGAGAAGAAAGGAAATGCAGAGTACCTCAAAGACAAGAAAGATGAAAAGGTGACCTTGCTGTCATTCTGTTGTGCTTTTTCCGCTTCACCTGTGTTGAAATCAAGTTTCTTTGTGCACATAGCTTCTGGTTTTTGCATCCCTCTCTACCTAACAGTGTTTACCTTTCTCTAGTGGATCTAGCCAGCCAATGACAGTGGCTGGTTAATTTAGTCCAGGGCCATTTCTAAACAGAGATCGGCCAATTCAGTTTAAGATTTTAAATTTAATTGGGTGCCATGTTGGCAATTGAGAATGCAAATTAGAATTCTAAATATCATAGTGTTCTGTGCCAATATGGGAGATTATTGAACAGTTTTAATGGACTGATGCTTATCACATCAATGGAAGGATCAAAGAATGAGATGTGAATAAATGTATTGAACTTTCCAAATAGTACACCCGGGATGGTCACTGGTCTTGATTCCTCCCACCACAGATCATTACTTGAAATTAGAATATTTAACTTATTCTAATGCTATGGTGTTTCTGTTGTAGGAGCGTGAGGAGCGTGCTATTGGTCTGCTAGTGTCCTTAGGCCCCCAACCTGGGACAGAGGTAACTCCATGGTACATGAAAACAGGCCGGGAAAAAGAAGAAGAGAAAGACGAAGGAAAGAAGAAAGAGAAGGAGAAAGAGAAAGACAACAAAGGAAAGAGACTGCCACTCAGTCAAGAGGAGAAGGAGAAGAGAGACAGACGACTGAAAGACATGCTGGACCCCTTGAAAGAGATGAAGAAAGCACTGGCGGTGAAGGATAGAAAAGAACGTAGGAGTAAGAAGAAGGAGAAGAGGGATAGAGGGGAGAGGAGAAGCAGTGGTGGAGAAAGGTGAGAAGTTTGAGTCTTTATCAAGACTAGGTGTCTTCTTATCTGTATGTCTGGGGTGTTTGTGTTTCTTTGATCAATCATAAAACCAATTAGCTTTGACCTAAAGGGGCAATCAGCAGTTGCTACATATATTTTTGGAATTATTAATTAATGATGTGTACCCATTCATTCTTGAAGAATATAACTTATAAATGACTCATTAGTTTAGTTTAACTGTCATACCACATCAGAACTCAAACTATAAGCTTGTTTTATACTCCAATGTTTGTAAACCAAGTAAATGTAAACATACTACATCGCCTTAAAACATGGTTAAAACTATCATTTTGATTTCATGGATGGTCAGTCCTTTCATCCATAGCTCTGTCTATGAATTTGAGTGGTTACATTTCTCCAGCCCCATCCCTGAGCTTTTTACAGAAACAGTGGATTGCCGCTTTAAGAGTAAGCCCCTTGAAAGTGTCCACTCCACTTGAATCCATAACCAAGAGACCAAGTACACTGAGCCAAGTGGACAAGTGCACAACAAAGTGTACTGAGCCTCTGGATAAACATGCATGGTTGATGGTAACCACCTCTTCTCTCTTTCCTAGCTCTATTGAAAGGTTGCGAGCAGAGCGACTGCAGAGAGAGGCGGAGGAAAAGAGGAGGACCCAGGCCCTGCTGGACCAGAAGAACGGAACAGGAAAAGAGAAGGAGCGACCAAGGGAGACAGAGGAGAGGGAAATGCCGTACAACAGCGCTTATTTCCCAGAGCTGGCCCGCAAGAGGCAGAGGAAAGACAGAGATGCCTGGAGAGACGGCATCTTTTGAAGTCATACATCATGCAGTCTCATTGTTTTGGCAACAGACACAGAACATTGAGGCATTCAAGATACATTTATTAGTATGTGAAAGACACAGAAGACTTCGACAAGGACCAGAGAGCCTGGAAGGTTATTCAGTTGTATTGTTGTGAAATGTGAGCCAGTGCTTTTAGCTTATTCTTGCAGTAACATGGAGGAGTTATGTATGTAGACACATACTGTAGGTTGTTGAACTTGTGAAGATGTGTACAAAAATTGCTCAAAATGCCACATTGTTTATTTATTTTACATCTAGGCTATCCTGAGGATCCTAAGTGGACTTATTGATGATTGTTGTCATTGAATAATCAATATTATTGCTGATGAGGTAGAAAAAGAAAGGGAACCAGTCAAGAGATTTGAGACAGCTGAGTGGAGTGTTGGTGTCTGTTTGGCACCCTGCTCAAGTGTGAGACAATACATTTACATTTTAGTAATTTAGCAGACGCTCTTATCCAGAGCGACTTACAGTTAGTGAGTGCATACATTATTTTGTTTTATTTGTAATCATTTAGCTCCACAACACAATACCACTGTTCAATTTTGAGTGTGTTAGATGTTTTACTATTGATAGCAACATTGTGTCACAAATGTAATTGTGTCAATTCAAGTCTGTCAAGTCCATTTTGTTTCTGATAATAGCATGTGCCATTTTTGAGAGGTTTTTGTACAGGCATCTGTTCTATTTAACTATCTGATGTAGACAGAGTTTAGTGTGGTTGGCCCAACTATTATTGGGCATTTTCCATTTCATTTAATTCAATAAAAATGTTAGGCCTGTCAAATAACAAAATCCTGAATGCTCAGTTATTTTGGTTATTTTATACATACCCCATATCCATGCACCAGCCAAATTATTAACCCTAAACATTTAACTATAGCAATTTCAAGAGATTGTAATACAAAACAGAGTTGCGCCAGTATAATAAATTAAATTGTCTAGCAGGTGCATACATACATAGACGCACAGCAGCGAAAAATAAATCGGGCCAAGATAGCAGAGGTAGAAGCGAGACCGACGCACTCGCATGAAACCACGGGCGAACCATGATAATGCAAGCTCAGTTTTGTCTGACGTAGCCTAAGTTTAACGGGAGAAAAATACTACAGTCGCCCTCACACTGGTGTCGGAGGGGAAAGAGCCGAAACGGGAAAAATAGCGGATGGTTTGACCTCATTGGGGTTATTTGTTGTTTTCGTCGCCGTTTTTGTCGAAAGACCACT
Organism: Coregonus lavaretus; assembly: GCF_964263955.1. Classification (NCBI taxonomy): domain Eukaryota; kingdom Metazoa; phylum Chordata; class Actinopteri; order Salmoniformes; family Salmonidae; genus Coregonus; species Coregonus lavaretus. Next base: position 50,581,717 of record NC_139990.1, on the reverse strand, counting down.
AATGTAACGGTTCTGGATTTGATATGCGATGGGTTGGGTTGGCAGGACGGGATGCACAAAAGAGCGTCTCTTACACGGTGTTTAGTTGCAGATTAGGAGAGGGGGATCAAACGGAGGAGGGGAAGAGGGGAACACAACAACAAGGAGACGTTCTTTATTAGCGGGGGAAGACAGCGCCAGACCAGGAGACGGTAGCGGAGAGAAGGAGAAGACCGAAAGCATCGCTCGAATGATTGTGCCGTGGTGGATCCCGCGACGATGCGACGACACTGCTGGGTGATAGTGCTGGCGGGGATGTTGTCGTACTTGAACCCGGAGAGAGCCCTTGGAGCCCCGCAGAGAGAAGGTGAGTGGTGTCGGAGGGATGGAATGATATTGACGCTGGGAGAAAGAAGCGAGGGGGTAGGAGAGGGGATAGATGAGAGGGTTATAAATAGGTATTGGGAAATATTACGGCCGAACCACACTGACACAGCCTCATAACAATAATACGAAATATTTTATATTTCTTGGCTGATATGATTAGGCTATGGTAGGCTATATGCCTTTATAACACTGGGATGAAGTCAAAAAGACAATGGCCACATTATTATCATCAAGTAGCCTGGAGAACTCGGTAGGATCTGCGACCCTATTTCGGTGATATTTATCAATAGCATCGATGGCATGTGAAAACGGGAATTCGACCAATGAATATTAAATTAATCGCCACTGTATCATTCATGTGTATATCAAACCTATATAAGACCACTTGGGTTTAATGATTAAAATTAGCATCTTTGAATTTCCATTTGAAATCCACAAGATCCGTTTTATTTTGTCCCCCTTTTATTAGGCATCGCAGAGTGTTTTGTTTGTGTATTGTAGTTTGCAGTCATGGTGTTCTGGTGTATTGTTTTGATAAGAGCTATTCACTGGAGCTGGTGGAATAGGCCCCGGCTATGTGTACCTATTTATATGCAGTGTCTGTCTGGACAGCTGTCTAGGGATAGAAGAATAGAATTACCCAGGAATTGTGCACCTATACTGCCGATGGGTAGGCTACATAAAATATTATTGTGTTCTACATAGACTCATGTAAAATAATTTCATATAGGCCAACATGTTTTTCCTATTTTAACAGTTTCCAATGTAATTCTACCACCAGGCCATAGGCTTGCATAACCTGCAGTCCAGTACATAAGTCAAGGAAATTATTACACGTTTATGATGAGCCAATAATGAATGAATCTTTCTCTAAAATTCATACTCATGGCTTTTAGCAGCTTTTCTGACTTATACTTTACATGTCACTCTTGAATTTGTTAGAATAACATAGACCATGATGTTTTTAGGCCTTCATAGAGGTCTGAGGGTTTTTCTCAGAAAACAGCCATTGGAGGATGGAATCATACAACATATAATTTATGAGCTGAACACATCCTTAATGCTAATTATAATGTTCAAACATGTTATTTATAAAGCAGTGGTCAAAGCGCTTCATAAATGCATTTTTTAGGGTAACTTGCATTTCCCACTCATGAATGACCTCATGAAAATATTCCATTGATCAGAAAAGCCTATTTGTGATTGGATTCCCTTTCAGTGTGTTATTGGACATCCCTGTAAGATTTGTGTACTCTCTAGAGTGAGAGGCAGAGGAGAGGATGTGCCAAAATTGTTAATCACAGTTAGGCTTACACATTGATCTACCAACAGGGTAAACATCAATTAAAGCCTTTTGTTTTGACTATTATTGGACTGTTGATGCATCTTCACGCCATGCTTTCAGGAATCAATGATCTCATAAAATGGATGGGGAGACGTACATTTGGTTTTGCATTATTCATTACTGTGTCGTAATAGTGAGTCAATATCTAGAAGTAGTGACGAATACGGGGCATGATCGAATAGGATGATGAGGGGAAAACAGAGTAGTTCTGGTACTTGTGTTTTCAGGTACCAATGACACTGAAAATGCTCAAATTGTGGTTGATATTCATAAGTACTGTTCTGGATTGACACTTGACCTGCAAGTGTATTGACAAGTACGTGTACTCAGAGGTTTACCTTTGGGAGTTTGAGAAGTGTTTTTGTAAAATTGTAGATGGGGAAAAACAAATAATATTGGCAACAAGTTCATCTAGAAATATGCATATTTCTCAATAATTTCTGTTACGTTTTTAATTGTAACGATGCTGGTTTTGATTTGAGGGTTTAAACTTTAAAGGTACAACAAACAAGTAAGTAGTTCACTGTTGTGAAGGGTTTTTAACCACCCTGCCCTCCCCTTTCTCTTTTTCACAGATGGTTCGCTCCTCACAAACGGCCAAGTTGAGGTACAAAAAAAAACTAAAAAACGCCCCAACCTCCTCCTTCTCACCTAGGTAGCCTACCTCCCTGATTTGAGTGATTATTTTCCAATTTTCCAACCCTGGCCCCGGTATCAATTTCCCCAAAATGACAACGCCACCCCTCCCTTCTTTTCAACTGTGTTTCCTGGAAGGAATGTTGTTTTTTGGTACCCCCTCCCTCCTCCCCCTTCTTTCCTAACCGGAATGGTAGACTTCCCTGATTTTAACTTGAATTCCGATCTTTCCTCTCTTTTATTGATTCCGAAGATGGTTTCCTGACTTTCCTCCAAAGTTAATTTCCTTTTCCTGCTTCTCCCAAAACCCCAATGACAGTTGTTCATTGGGGATCCTCCGCTTTGTCTCAAACTTAACTCGATTGAAACAATTCCAATGGTTTTCCTCCTCAATCTCAATATGTAACAATGACTTTGACCCTTTTCAACCCAATTCTCTGAAGCCTCTCTTTCCCCCACTCACTCATCCACTCACCAGCACTCCAACCTAACAACTGTGTGTTTCCTTCAGGAAGTATTATCTGACCAATTAACCGTATTAACCTTTTCCTCTGCTCCTTTTCTCTCCTGCCATATCTCAGTCTCTCAATCCAGGGCTGCGTCTCTCTCTTCTCCGCCCTACGTCATCATTCTCATCTCTTGCTCGGGGCTCGTCTCCTTTGTTTTACTGCTCCTCACCTGTCTGTGCTGTAAGAAGGGAGGAGTGGGATTCAATGTAAGTCTCCATCATGTAAGAGACTTATTCACACGTCTTGTCTATTGTGTTGCACTGTCTTGCATGCATGTTGTGTAGATCGATGGATATAGGGTTCATATCACACCCTTAGGGAAACCGTAAACATTGAGGGCTGTAACATTGTTATAGCGTATGGGAATGTCCTAATTTGTCATGGAAGGGCCCAGCACCACAGGGACAGTGGGCATCCCCGTCATTCAAACCCTTTATGGATCTATTGTCTTTGAATGTGTGATCTTTAGATGGTTCATTGGTTCTTTGGCTGCATGTGCGGCACCACATTTTACCACAAGTATTACAGATGTTGCATGAGCCAGAAAGCTTAGGGTCTGTTTACATTTAATAGATTTAAAAAGGGACTATAAAGGTGTCCTCATTATAAATCCAGATAGGTATTTCTTTCAGCCAGCACACTGGGTGCATCTCAATTATCTAAAGTCGCTCCCCTCCTTCATCTAAACTGATGTGAAAACACAGGCAACAAGGGGAAAGTAATATGGTGTCTTCCCACCAGTTATTTGTTTACACTTGCCCAATTTCTTTAGAAACGTAAACCACTTTAGACTATTGACACACACCCACTAGAAAAGCGGTCACCAACCCTCATCCTGGAGAGCTTTGGGTGTGTAGGCTTTTGTTCCAGGACAGGCCAGAACCAACACACCTGATTCAACTAATCAACTACAGTAATCAGCAAGAGTTTGATAAACTGAATCAGGTGTGTTGGTGCTGGGCTGGAACAAAAACCTGTAAACCCTGTATCTCCTGGGACCAGGCTTGGTGATTACTGCTTTTCAAACTTACAATATCTCTAAAGCTTCCACGCTTCCTCTGTTCTTTCCTGTCCAATCAGGAGTTTGACAATGCAGAGGGGGAGGAGTGTTCTGGGGGTTCTAGCCCCGTCCAGGAGGACAGTCTGTCTTCTTGCCCCTCCCTCCCGGAGGTCTACACCCTCCCACTCAGGGACAGGGCTAACTGCCCTGCCCTGCAGGATGGCTCAGGTAACTAACTCTCTGTAGCTGGAGCTGATGGCAGTAAATAACACATTAATATTACGAGCATGATGAATATCAGAAAGCCCCAAATAATGTGTCTTTCTCTTTCCATCTCCTCTCTATTCTGTCTCTAAAGACTCTAAGTCGAAGAACTTCCGTAGGCACACTCTCAACTACCTTCAGGAAATAGGAAATGGCTGGTTTGGAAAGGTGAGATCACCATCTCATACCTCCACCCTCAGTTGTGACGTCATCATGTAATGGTGGTAGCTGGATCTGGCAGTTCTTCCAAATGTCTCTCAACCCCATGTTTCCTCTAAAAGACACATCCTTTTAACAGCTTCTCAGTAAATCTAATGTTGGCTTCCTACCAGTTCTCATCAGTTATATCTTCTTCCTACACCACTATATTTCTGATATCCCCCCCCCCCCCCCCTCTCTCCCTCTCCCTCTCTCTCCCTCGCTCTCCTTCCTTCTCCTCTCTTTCCCTCCTCTCCCCCGTCCCACATCTCTCTTTCTCCTTCCATCTCTCTCCCCCTTCCTCTCTCTCTCCTTTCCTCTCCTCTCTCGCCCTCCTCTCTATCTCTCTCCCCTCTGTCCCACATCTCTCTTTCTCCTTACCTCCTTCTCCCTCCCTCCCTCTCTTTCTCTCTCTCTGTTGCTCTCTCCCTCCTTCTCCCTCCCTCCTTTTCTCTCTCTCTCTCTCTCTCTCTCTCTCTCTCTCTCTCTCTCTCTCTCTCTCTCTCTCTCTCTCTCTCTCTCTCTCTCTCTCTCTCTCTCCATCCGTCCCGCTCTCTCTCCTTCCTTCCTTCCTTCCTTCCTTCCTTCCTTCCTTCCTTCCTTCCTTCCTTCCTTCCTTCCTTCCTTCCTTCCTTCCTTCCTTCCTTCCTTCCCTTCCCTTCCCTTCCTTCCTTCCTTCCTTCCTTCCTCCCTCCCTCAGGTGATCCTAGCGGAGGTGCTGTGTGACTGCAGCTCCTCCCAGGCCGTGGTGAAGGAGTTGCGGGTCAGTGCCAGCCCTCTGGAGCAGAGGAAGTTCTTGGCTGAGTCTGAGCCATACAGGTCAGAGAAACTGCCATTTTGTGTCATCAGACACTTTTATTTAAGTTATTTGTTTTTGTAGTTTCCTGAGTGTACAAAACATTAGGAACACCTACCTAATATTGAGTTGCACCCCCTTTTGCCCTCAGAACAGCCTCAAGTCGGGGAATGGACTCTACAAGGTGTCGAAAGCGTTCCACAGGGATGCTGGGCCATGTTGACTCCAATGCTTGCCACAGTTGTGTCAAGTTGACTGGATGTCCTCTGGGTGGTGGACCATTCTTGGTACACACAGGAAACTGTTGAGCGTGAAAAACCCAGCAGCGTTGCAGTTCTTGACACACTCAAACCGGTGCACCTGGCACCTACTACCATACCCCGTTCAAAGGCACTTACATCCTTTGTCTTGCCCATTCACCCTCTGAATGGCACACATACACAATCCATGTCTCAAGGCTTAAAAATCCTTATTTAACCTGTCTCCTCCCCTTCATCTACACTGATTGAAGTGGATTTAACAAGTGACATCAATAAGGGATCATAGCTTTAACCTGGATTCACCTGGTCAGTCTATGTCATGGAAAGAGCAGGTGTTCCTAATGTTTTGTACACTCAGTGTATATAAATCACAGTAACTTCACAGTTAACTCCCAACCTGTATATCACTCTGATTGATTTGGTGCTGTTTGAAAAAACATCTACATGGACCAAGTCACATCAGTAGATGTGTTTTAATTGTTGTGTGTCATATTGAGATGCTGGTAGTTAGAGACTGCATGCTGCATACAAGTGTTGCAATGTTAGAACTGTAACTTGGAGTGACGGATGTTGGTGGGTGACTACTGGTCTGACCTATTTATTATGCTCAACTTAGATTACAATGACACTCTCATACACACTTACAGTTGCCTCTTTCTCTGTCACATATAGAAACACATGTTTCTCTTTCATCTTTCTCTCTCACTCCTCCTCTCTCTAGCTCTGTCTGTTTTCTTTCGTCCTCTCCACTTTCTCACTAACACACCCACCTAAGTAAACACACACAAACAAATGCGCCCAGATGTTATCCCCCTCTCTGCTCTTCCCTCGCTCACTTTAACTGCATATCCTCTGCTGCATTGCCTCTCTCGGTTTCATAATCTTTCTCTCTCTCCCTCTCTCTCTCCCCCCTCTCTCTCCCTCTCTATTTTCTTGCCTTCAGGAGTCTCCAACATCCCAACATCCTTCAGTGTTTGGGCCAATGCAGCGAGAGCATTCCCTTCCTGCTGGTCATGGAGTTCTGTCAGTTGGTGAGGGCCATGTTGTTATTACTACTATTATGGGATGGAGAAGAAGAGGAGGGCCCACTGTAGAGGAGATCCAAAGAGAGGCCATTTTGTTTTGGAACGGATACATTTACTCCATTCCTCTAGGATTGTTTGGTCTCCTCATTGTGTTTCAATCAGAGACTGATTGATACCTGAGCAACCAGCTGATTGGACTGTCTGGTGACTGGTCAATAAATGATTCAAATGGATCAATTAAGTGACAAACACCAGACTATAGCTTCCGTACATGGAAACATATGTTTGGTTAGTTTTCTTTTCCCTCATCAAATAACCATGTAAATACTTGGTGACGTTTCACACTTAGATATGCCTTTTGTAGTATAATGTTATCCCAGCCATAATACTCAACACCTGCTGCCTCTGTTTGTTTGCTTTCATTCTTGCTCTTTAATCAAAGACTGATTGAGACCTGAAATCCCAAGTGATTGGACTCTCTGGCCAATCAATGACTCAAACAGATCAATTAACGACCAGGGAGGGCAGTAAAACAATACCGCAGCCCTTTACCAGAAGAACATATGCAATAAATCCTCTGTACATTGAAACACATATCCCTTTATCATTTTAAGTATCTTATTCTCCTGTCCTACCACCAGTACAACCTCTCTCTCTATAATGATATTAACTCATTACCAATTCCCCTTCTGCTTTTGAGGACATCCAGGTTCAGGAAAACACTTAGGAGAGGGTATTTTTCCAGCATAAATGTACAAATATACTTGATATATAATAAATAATATAAAATAATTGGTCATTTAGCAGACGCTCTTATCCAGAGCGACTTACAGGAGCAATTAGGGTTAAGTGCCTTGCTCAAGGGCACATCGACAGATTTTTCACCTAGTCGGCTCGGGGATTAGAACCAGCGACCTTTCGGTTACTGGCACAATGCTCTTAACCACTAAGCTACCTGCCGCCCTTATATATAGCTCGATATGATATATAGCTCGATATGTCCGGTCATAGTCATAAACTATGTTAATTGTTCTTCTGATTGGTTTAAGGATCACATACTGTACATGATATTGGTAATACTCATTGATCTTGTAATAAATGAATTATATTTGTGATATGTTACCAGGGCGACCTGAAGAGGTACCTGAGAGCCCAGAGGAAGTCAGATGGGATGACCCCTGACCTTCTGACCCGGGAGATGCTGACCCTGCAGAGGATGGCGTTTGAGATCACCTCAGGCCTGCTGCACCTCCACGAGAATAACTACATCCACAGGTCTGTGAGGTCATATCCTGGCTCCATCTGGCTCCAGTGGGGTTCCAATAGCTCCAGTGATTGATTGATTGATTGGCAATTGAGTGATTGATAATACATGGATTATGATTGTTTTCTCTCTCCAGTGATCTGGCTTTGAGGAACTGTCTCCTTACCTCTGATCTCACTGTCAGAATCGGAGACTATGGGCTGTCGCACAACCACTACAAGGTATGTGTGTGTGTGTGTGTGTGTGTGTGTGTGTGTGCACATGCATGCACGCTTACCCATGTACTTTGCTTGAACCACCACAATCTGTAGACTAGTTATACCACATTATAAACTGGGTGGTTCGAGCCCTGAATGCTGATTGGCTGACAGACCGGGTATATCAGATCGTATACCACAGGTATGACAAAACATTTGTTTTTACTGCTCTAATTACGTTGGTAATCAGTTTATAATAGCAATAAGGCACCTTGGGGATTTGTGGTATATGGATAATGGCTGTATCCAGAACAGCCCTTAGCCGTGGTATATTGGCCATATACCACACCCCCTCGGGCCTTATTGCTTAATTATACCATGTTATTGTTGAATACTCGTTTCTAATTGGCTTGAAGGGCATTCTAGAGTGTGCATTATTTCTCTATAATGCACAGTATATTTGCACGGTATAATTAATTGGCTATAGTTCTTACATGTTCTATGCTTGAGCTGCTTTTGAAAGCAAAAGCGAATTGAAAACATTATTGGTATTGTTGCATTAGATTTTAATAAAAGCAAGCTAGGACTCAAATTTGGTTAGCAAAACTAGAAAGTCTGTTTGTTTGGTTACCAAGGCAACTACTGTCTCTATCTAGTGAACTTGCTAGCTACTTCAGTTGATGTTGAACACATTTCTAACTGCAAATGAAAAAAATTCTAGCAGTAAATATTTTAGATTATAGCCATGGTATAAAAGGGATAATCAACTCGGGGCTCTATGCGTTCTCTGCAAAATAATGCAACTCCGTGGAAGGTTAGTTCCACTCCGCTAGCGTGTCGTGGAACACAACTTCCAGGTCGTTCATTATTTTCCAGAGAACGCATAACCCCTCGTTGATTATCCCTTATGTATTGCATGTCCCTAATGGCTTATCTTCAAGTCCATGTATCCCTCTGTGTGTTGGTGTTTATCTGTGTAGGATGACTATTACCTAACACCAGACAAGCTGTGGATTCCTCTGAGGTGGATAGCCCCAGAGCTGCTGGAGGAGTACAGAGGATCTCTGATCTTCACTGACCAGACCAAGACCAGCAACCTGTGGTACGTACCATAACACAACCTGGCTCTAAAACAGACAAATAAACTGAATATTTCAATAAGCTGTATTCTGTATTTCTTATCTAATTTGATTATTTCTCTATCCTCCAACTCTCTCTCTCTACTCCTATTTTCTAACTCTCTCCCCTCTCTCTCCCCTCTCTCTCCCACTTCTCTCCCCTCTCTCTCCCACTTATCTCCCCTCCCCTCTCTCTCCTATCTCTCTCCCCTCTCTCTCTTTCCCCTCTCTCACCCCTCTCTCTCCCCTCTCTCTCCTCTCTCTCCCCCCTCTCTCCCTTCTCTCCCAGGTCTCTGGGGGTGGTGATCTGGGAGTTGTTTGAGTTTGGTTCTCAGCCTCACAGACACCTGAGTGATGAGGAAGTGTTGACCTTCGTCATCAGAGAGAGGCAGATCACCCTGGCCCAGCCACGGCTCAAACTCTCCCATGCTGACTACTGGTCAGTGGGCCATTTCTTGACTTTTGGCTCTCTAATGATATACAGTACCAGTCAAAAGTTTGGACACACCTACTCATTCAAGGGTTTTTCTTTATTTTGTAATATTGTAGAATAATAGTGAAGACATCAAACTATGAAATAACACATATGGAATCATGTAGTAATGACCAAGAAGGAGAGTGATGGAGTGCTGCATCAGATGACCTGGCCTCCACAATCACCCGACCTCAACCCAATTAAGATGGTTTGGGATGAGTTGGACCGCAGAGTGAAGGAAAAGCAGCCAGCAAGTATTCAGCATATGTGGGAACTCCTTCAAAGCATTCCTCATGAAGCTGGTTGAGAGAATGCCAAGAGTGTGCAAAGCTGTCATCAAGGCAAAGGGTGACTACTTTGAATAATTTGTTTAACACTTTTTTGGTTACTACATGATTCCATATGTGTTATTTCATAGTTTTGATGTCTTCACTATTATTCTACAATGTAGAAAATAGTAAAAATAAAGAAAAACCCTTGAATGAGTAGGTGTGTCCAAACTTTTGACTGGTACTGTATGTATTTGATGAAGAAAGTGGTCGATCACTTGTCTAGATGTGTTACTCTAAATCAATCAATCAATCAATTTTATTTTATATAGCCCTTCGTACATCAGCTAATATCTCGAAGTGCTGTACAGAAACCCAGCCTAAAACCCCAAACAGCTAGTAATGCAGGTGTAGAAGCACGGTGGCTAGGAAAAACTCCCTAGAAAGGCCAAAACCTAGGAAGAAACCTAGAGAGGAACCAGGCTATGAGGGGTGGCCAGTCCTCTTCTGGCTGTGCCGGGTGGAGATTATAACAGAACCATGCCAAAGGCCTCGTTTGTCAATAAATCATTAAGGTCAAAGCTAATATATGCAAACCCCACAAACCTTCTATTTTTATTTTTTTATTTTTTGGGGTGGTAGATCAGCTTTAATATTGCAGAGAGATTGTAGCTTCCATCAATGTAATTGTCTGCATCATTTCCAACCCCCTTCTCTTTGTGTTTGTCTTTCCTGTCTTTCCTCTTCCAGGTATGAGATCATGCAGTCCTGCTGGCTCCCTCCTTCCCAACGCCCCTCCATTGCTGAGGTATTCCTCCTCCTCTCCTCCCTCTTGGCCGCTGAGCGAGGGATGTCCCGAAGGAGTGTGGGAGAGGACGAGGAGGATGAGGACGAGGAGTATGAGGAAGGGAGAGGAAGAAGAGGAGAGAGCGAGGAGTCATTTGAGAGACGGTGGGATTCTCTCCGTCCTCCTGCCTTCCAAGCTGCAGCGAGTGAACGACAGAGAGTGAGGGAGTATGGGAGGGATGACAGGGGGAACTCCTACCCTCTATTGGACCCCGTGGGGAACTGCATCACCCCATCCTCCACAGAACTCGACGACATCCTGACAGTCACGGAGACCAGCAAAGGGTTAAATTTCGAATACTTCTGGGAGAAGGCCCATGCGAGGCGGGGCTACCAACCCCTTCCTCCTCCCCAGCCCATCCCGACGGTCAACCCCTCCCACAGACAATCTCTGGACACACCCACTGTTGTCCCGGTGATAAGTGCACGTAGCCCCTCACTCGCCAGCGAGTACTTCATCCGATTGGAGGAGCACACCCCTCAGGATAAGTCCCCATCTCTTAAAGGGAAAACGCACTCTTTCCGTTCTGACTCGTTGTGTCCTGGAGATCTGGAGCTAGTGGAGATACGCAGTGGAATGCTGGGGAAAGAACGCGCACCGTACAGTTCTGATGAGGAGTACACTGGGCGAGGTGGGAAATCCATCCAGACCGTCCGATCCAGCGAGGTCCAGCTAAGGGTCCCCAACACTGGGGTGGCAGAGTTCAAAGACACCTCCAGTAGAGTGACTGACTTCTCTGTGGTGGATTTAGGAGATGATGATGAGGAGGAGGGGGGTGAAGGAGACAGAAGGTCATCCACTGGTTCTCAGGCTCCTGTCCTCCCTCCCAAGCCCCGTTCTATGTCAATCTCCTCGGGCAACCATCTCCACTCGCGTCCCCTCCCTGCGCCTCCGTTGGGCTACCACCGAGTAGGGCTTGGACTGGGTCACTATTCCATGAGTGGTAAGATAGAAACGATGGACCCTCTGATGGGCAGCTGCCTGCCATCATCATATAATCACTTAGGGTTCCACCGTCCTCGTCAGACCATGCCCCCCTCCCCGTCACTCTCCCCCTCCCTACCCCAGTCCAGCCACCCCATCTACCCCACTCCCCAAACATATCCTCCCCCTCTCCCACCCCACTACAAGCCCCAAAGGGGCCTGTATCACAGCTATGGTGTAGGTAGCTACTCCAGATACAGTAAGCCCCAGATGTACTCTCAAAGAGACCCACTATCCTGTGACTACTCAGACCGACAAGGTGGTGTACGGCGCGCAGCATCCTTGCACAACACAAAGGGAACATCCAATTTCCGCTCAAAAGACTATGACTCTCCCGTACGACGCCAGAACGTATTTCGCCCTGTTTACCGTAACATATCCCGCTCCGAGTCCGGGGTCCCCAGAATTGAGAGGCACTCATCCTCCAGTCCCACCTATTCAGATGAGGATGACTCCCCCTTTATGTCCCCTGAGAAACCAAGTGGGGGAGGGACGACCGTCCTGACCTCTAGCGTGTCAGAGGATACGGACCCGGCCACAGCCGAGCTCTTCTCCAGGGGTATGAAGAGGACCCAGTCGCGCCTAGCCACCATCCTGCCTGCCATCTGGAGGGAGGACGCGGAACTGCAGGCGGATAGCGGAACCGACGCCAAGAAATCCCCCATGCACCTGTTTCTGACTGAGATCTCTAGTGTGTCAGAGTCAAATGATGCCAAGTCCGAGGAGGGAAGGACCTCATGGGAGAGAGAGACAGAGCGGGAGAAGAAAAGGGATGGGGAGAGCTCAGGGAACTTCCTCCAGCCCTTGAGAGGGGGGATGCGTCGGTCCCGGTCGCTGGTCACAGAGCTGGGCTCTGCAGAACAGACATGGGGGCCAGACAGAAACACACAGATGGGGACAGAGGTGGAGAGGGTGAGGAAAGGATCCATCCAGAGAGATCTATTCCTCACTGAGATCACAGACATAGGAAGGACAGATGCAGACATGGAGGGAGATCCGGAGAGAGACCCGGTGAAGTTCCTCCACCCTCCTGGCTCCAGATCGCATCCCTACACCTACACCTATACCAGCGCCCCCGGCCTCCCGTTCTACGCCGAGGCCGAGGAGGCATACTCCAGGGGCATGAGGAGATCCCGATCCCTCCTCTCCGAAATCACTGTGGGGAGGCAGGAGTCAGAGTCACAGGAGATGGAGAAGGAGACGCAGAAGGGAGAGATGACCAGAGAGGAGTTCCTGAAGGAGATCCAATCAGCAGAGACCTTTTTGACGGAGATCATATCGAGACAAAACGCAACCGCCTCCAACAAGCATTGCGAGGACTTGTCTCAGTCACCCACTCCAATGTCACCAGAATACGAGTCAATATGCATCGATCCTGACTCCTCTCAGACCATCAGATTCCAATCAGAGAGTTCCATACGTGCGTCAAACAGAGGCAAAGACGATGTAGCACCGGAGGCCATTTACGCCCAAGTGACCAAACGTGCAAAAAAGAGTGAGATAAAGGTCACTATACGGCCTGAGATCCCAGTACTGCAAATAGGATCAAATAAGCAGTCTGTCAAAAAGGAAGAGGAATCTCCCACAGACATGACCTGCCTCAACGACTCACCCAGCTCACTCACAGATCCCACCGCTGACACCAATTCTCACCCAGACTCTCAGCCCCAGCCTGGTGATTTTGTGTTCTCAGAGATAAAGCCCAAAAACGGCCTCCTCCTTGACCAAACGTCCCCCAGTACGAAAACAGAGGAGGACGTTTCAGTAGGTCCAGCCTTACCTGTAAGAGAAACACAGAGAGTTAGAGATAGGGTAGAGCTCTCAAGACAATCACAAGTTCAGTCTTCATCTCAGGACAGTGTTACTGGAGAAGTGGTAGAATCTGAAAAGAAACCCTGTGATGATGAGTCACCTATTTCTGTAGATGAGACGGAGAGCAGGGGTCAGAATAATGTTGGGAAAAGGAATTGTGAGAGAATGAAAGGTGATGCTGAGGTCAGAGATACAGGGCAAGGATGTCAGAAGCAGGAAGTTGTTGATGAAATTTTACATGACTTAAAAACAGAGACATCAGAAACAGATAGAGCATGTCAAATTGAATCTAAAGATCACAAGGAAGAAGGGTCAGAGAGTTCAAAAGGTTGTGACAGTCAAATGAAGAGCGACACATCACATTGTTCTAATGGTCAGTCACACAACCCAAATGTTGAAAGCTATTTAGAAATCAACAGACAGCATTCACAGATCAACCAAGAAGGAAGGTCAGACCCAAGTCAAAAGAGCCCTGCAGCCGCTCCCACCACCCCAGACTGGGACTCATCCTCTGACCTCTCTCTCTCCACCATGACCCCCTCAGACTCATTCCTCTCATCTTTGACCCCCAGTTCAGCCGACTGTCTGACTCCAGGTGACCCGTGTGTTGGAGGGGAAATACCAGGTGGTTGGAGGGTTCTGGGGACAGAAACCCCCCACAGAGACTCTGCCTACTTCTCTGACAGTGACTGGGAAGGGGAGGGGCTTAGCAGGAAGGGCAGTGATGGACTGGGCGTGACCAGACCCAGCAGCGGACGAGGTGGAGAGAGGGGGACACTGACAGGAATAGAAGAGAAGACAGAATTGGAGGATGAGGGAGAAACCGGGGGAAAGAGTCCCTTGAAGAGGATTTCAAATAAGGGAATTGACATTGAGAGGGAAAAGGAGACAGTTCTTGAACAGAATGCTCATGTGCAGGATATCTCTCAAAACAGTGATGGTGGATATAAAGACAGGTCAAGTATTCAAGAGAACGATCTCAGTCTGAATGAAGTAGAACATAAAACAGGGCTAGAATCAGAACAGAGAGAAGATTCTGGAATATTCCACAATGAGAGGGGAGAGTCAGATGAAAAGAGGCTAGTCCATCCGCGACTACTGTCTGATAACTCACAGAGCAAGGATAACAATGAGTTTATAGCTAAGCTGTTCTCTAATTTAGATGATGAACCTCACAAAGGGTTCCCTTACAATGATGGAACTCAAATTGGTAATCATTACACAGAAGGTGTGATTTCTCATGTGGAGTCAAATGATTTTAGATTCCATGATTCCACAGACAAAGACTTGACATTGCCTTCTAATAATACCACTAAGACAGATTGTTTGAAATCAATATCTGGCATTCAGACAAAGGATAACAAACTTGAGAATGAAGAACTTCCAGGTATTGAAGAGAGAGACAATGATCATTCCGTAAATGACACTACGGAACCAGTGACAGCGTCACACGGTGACCATGATAACAGAGAGTCCAGGCTATCTAGGTTCTACGGTATTCAAACCAGCGAGGTCAAACTCAGTGACGATATTCCGGTAGTACTGGAGCCCAATGATGGAGAGAGCACCAATGACGAAGAGAGCAAACTGGCCTGTTCTTTCTGGGCCGAGGGGGACACTGAGGGGTCTGAAAGAGAAGAAGGGCAAGGTCTGGAGATTCAACACACAGACGCCAATGAGCTTGGCCTGAGAAACCTGTGTTACTCAGAGGAGAGCGAAGACGAGAGGGCCAAGGCCAAATCAGAGACAGAGAAACAGCTTGCCGCTGGAGAGCTGTGTAACGCCATGAAGGAGAAATCTCCTCAGAGAGGACCAGTGACAGGGAGCCAGAGTGGGTCTTTGAGCAGG
The DNA here is from genome assembly GCF_964263955.1 of Coregonus lavaretus. Taxonomy (NCBI): domain Eukaryota; kingdom Metazoa; phylum Chordata; class Actinopteri; order Salmoniformes; family Salmonidae; genus Coregonus; species Coregonus lavaretus. The sequence continues at coordinate 50,566,504 of NC_139990.1, read as the reverse complement.
GATGGGTCTGCTGAGACTGTGGACAGGGAGTCGTCAAAGGATCTGGAGTTGAAGGCTAAAGAGCTGTGGAACACTTTGGAGGAGGACGAGGGGAGAGGGGGAGGAGCGGTGAGGGGGGAGTTCGACTGTCATCGCTTCCAGCAGGGAGACCTGCACCTGTGGCCATCGGAGAACGATCAGTGGGCCTCGCCGGAGAACAGAAACCAGGAAGCTGAACTCGGGTTGGAATTCTTCTCAGGGTTCGGAAAGGCCTGGGAGGAGAGGGAGCAGCTGGTGGTAGGCCGGGAATTCTGGGAGGCTGAGGAGAACGATGAACTGGCGGGGAGTGAGCCTCATCCAGCTGTCCTCCAAGATAGTGAAGATACTTCTAATGACGAGAGGCAGGGACGGGCAGCCTACCTGGAAATAGAGGGAGAGTTGTCCCAGAAACAGGCTCTCTACATTAGCATTGACAGCCAACTATCCCAGGCACTAGATGTACAGCAAGAGGAAAATATAGAAAATCCAGATAGGTTTGACGATGATGAGCAAAATGTTGAAGGTAATCAGCTAGCGGTTGAGGTCGAAAACCGAGAAATCCCAGAGCATGAGACCTTTGCAAGAGGGAGGGAGCAGTTCAGGTCACTCACGGAGACGGGTGGAGACAGTGAAAGTCAAACTGCATCTCTTCTAAACGACTTGGAGGGAAACATTGCTCTAGACGAGGGAAATCAGAACAGGTTGAATCATCTCAGTGAAGTCCAAATGGAAGAAGGGGCAATGGCCGAAAATAACATAGAAAAAGAACAGGACTTTGAATTAGACAACCATCTTGCTCCCACAGTAAAGAGTATACATTTGGGTGTATCTATCTGCCTCACTGGAGTACCACAGGTAGATTTGTCAGGATTAGAAGATATTGCAAGTATACGCATTGAAGAAGCTGCCTCTACTCACCAGCTTGTGGGGGAGGACAGAGAAGGGGGAGTAGTCATTGTAAACACAGGTGTGGATTTGAGAGATATATCTCTTCCATGTGACCCTGTGTCTTATCCCAATGATAATGACTTGGAGGATATAGCCTCTTGTACAGATATGTCTGGTTCACAAGGAGACAACTTTCAGTTCAGTTCTGTAGACTTTCCTAGCCCTCCTCCTAGCATAGACCTTGATACGCAAGAAGACAGGTTGCAGAGTTTGGATGATTCTTTTCCTAGTCCCCCACCTTCTGTTGTAGAAATAGAGGACGATAGCGGTCTTATAAACCTTGATGATTTAGGCTCAGATTTCATTACCAGTGCTGAGACAGACCCACCAATGCCCCCCACTCCTCACACTGATATCCCAGAGCCGCCCCCCTTACCACCCACCACAACCCACAGCAGAGGGATCTCTGCAAACCTCGACCTTTCACCTGTGCATCCAACACTTCCATTATTCTCAGACGAAAGCCAGAACCAGAGCCGCCTCACATCCAACATGTCCGAGGATGACAGAAATAACCTGTCCCAGAAAAGCACAACCACCGCCACCACCCTCCCGTCATTCCCCCAGAGTCCCCTCAACACCATCCCGGAGATGTTGATCTCTGAGTGGAAGGATTTGGACGAGGAGCCTTTGGAGGATTTTGAGAAACTGGAGCAGCTGTGCTGCATATCCGGGGATGAAGAGGACACCCTGGGTGACCTCTTCCTGGGGAATCTGGAGCTGTTGGATTCTATGAAGAAGGCGCCTGAGCAGAAAGCTAAGAGCGCTGGGGAGAGTGATAAAGGTGAAGAGACCTTTGGGACCTTCATTCCTGAAGGGAAGAGGAGAGTGGAACTGAAAGATGAAGTTGACGGAATCTCTGAGAGCGCTGACTGGCTGGCCAGGTTGGCTCCATCGGCAGTCCAGGATATCCCAACTGGGGCCAAACTTTCACCTCAGGAGGAGAAGTGTGAACTACAGTTCCCATCAGCCCTTTCACCATGTCATTCTCCTGACTCCAAGGACCAGAAGTCACTTTCCAAGATGCCCACTAAAAATGGCCTAATGATGCAGGTGAGCATTAGCCTTGCGTTTTAACCCCAAGTTGCACAACTTTGTACATGTATGAAAGTATAAGCCTACACAATTTACAATATCAATTTTCCTGAATATGTTTTAACGTTCATACCACTATTATCTGTTTCCCTTTCTTCAGGTGTGTGAGGAGAGACTGCAGTTCTCTCTCTGTGAGAATGTTAAAACGAACATCCTTCGGGGGGCGACAGTGAGCGACAGCGTCATTCTCCGCCCATGGGGGGACGAGCCCTTAAATGGGAGCGGAGACACAGTCAGTGTGAAGGATGTAGGAAGGTATGCGCTCTCTATCACAGGAGGTTGGTGGCACCTTAATCGTTGAGGAGGGGCTCGTGGTAATGGCTGGAGCGGAATAGGTGAATGTCATCAAATACATCAAACACATGGTTTGATGCCATTCCATTGGCTCCGTTCCATCCATTATTATGAGCCGTTCTCCCCTCAGCAGCCTCCACTGCTCTCTATGTATTTTGAGATTTATCAAACTATTGTGGTGAATGATGACAGACAGACAGATAATAAAAGAAGAGGTCTTTTTTTCTGTTCTTAGCGAAGAGGAGCCGGACCCCGAACCCAGTTCTGAATCCCAGAGTGAGTCTGATTCGACTGACAGTGAACCACTGACTGTGATCGAGCAGCCAGAAGTTACACCCCTTCAGCCTGTGGCAAACCAAGCAATGAAAGGTACCTCCAGACTTTTTTTGTGTGTGAAGATTTTTATGAAATAGGATGCAGCATTGTTCACATTCACCTGCTCTGCAGGTGTGTAAATTGTGTGTGTAAATGACATGTTCTAATGGATAGATTGCTTTTTGACACAATCTTTCATGTCTCAATTTTTTATCTATTCCTCTCTTTTCTTTTACAGCCAAACTGGCTCGCCTGTCCCTCTCCCTCTCCCTCCCTCCTCTCCCTCTTGCTCTCCCTCTCTCCTCCAGTCCCAAGGGAGGGTTCAGGGAGGGGGGGCTACACAGAGACAGGAGTGGGAGACGGAGGGGTGTGTCCACAGGAAGTGACCCCGATGAGGATGAGGAAGAAGAGCAGGAAGACGAAGGCTCCAGGAGGGTGATTGTTGTCACGGAAACAGACGTTGGCAAAAGGGTGGGGCTTAGGAGTCTGCTGAAGTCGCCAAGGGAACCGATAGACAAAGAGAAAGACAGAGGGAGAAATGTCTCCTTTTTTGATGATGTCACTGTCTATCTCTTTGATCAGGTGTTTGTTTAGTTTTTTCCCCCCTCATATATTGAGTCAAGTTACTCACTTTCACTATATTGGATGTACATGTACTGTCTCAGCTCTGTTTCAGTCCCTGACTCTTCATCTCTGTTTCTGAAACAGGAAATTCCAACCAGTGAGCTGAGTAGTTCCACCCCCACTAGTCCAGCTCCAGCTCCAGCTCCTGGCAAAAGCACTAAATTAGATTTACATGGTACGTACTACGTATGCATGTATGTTGCTATTAGAAACCATATAACGGTCCTGTACATCATTCACTTCTGAGAGCGAATAGAAAACGTTTGATGAAATCACTACAATAGCGAGCACCTATTGGAAAGCTCCCATCTGATCCCCACCCACTGAAATTGAGAACACCTCACACCAACCCTTTTTCTAAATATTCACCCCCAAAATGTATCTCTTGTAATTATCCCCTGTATAGACCCCCTGGTTCGATTCCAGGCTGTATCACAACCGGCTGTGATTAAGAGTCCCATAGGGCGGCGCACAATTGGCCCAGCATCGTCCGGGTTTGGCCAGTGTAGGCCGTCATTGTAAATAAGAATTTGTTCTTAACTGACATGCCTAGTTAAATAAAGGTAAAATACAAAAATAAAAATCCCCCACACACTGTGACATGGGGAATTGAGTGGGGACATAAATATGGTGCTCAACAATGCACGTCTAAATGTGTTTTCCACCCTATCTCCAGAAGCCGTCCGCTCTCAGTCTCTCCCACTGATCGCTTCATTTCACAGAATAATGAGAGTTTTGGCTGATCCCCTCTGGGTGTTTTGAATAGACTGTATATAGAAAAGCATCAACACCAAAATAATATACTTTCATGATCTTTGTCAGCATGCAGAGTTGAACAGTTCAAAGCTTTGCAAGGAGAGAAAGTGTATTTTTAACTTGGGAGTGTGGGCCTTTTTGTGCTTCGGTTCTGCAAGAGGATGTTTGTACACACATATACAGTATATTAACTAATGATATACCATTTATGTCAAAAAAATTATTACATATATTTTAAATAACATTTACTGTTTTATGCTTTTGTTTATGTTTTATGTTGCAGGGGTCAATTCGATTTTATGAAATGTGTTATAATGTATCCCCTGAATTTAAATGGAATTTTCTCCAACCCTAGTACAGTATGATTTTGTATGTCATAGTTGTAGTACAGTAATTCCGTAATTCCCTTACTTACACCATGCTCCTGTCTTTCTACCAGGAGCAAACAGCAAAGGCAAAGACTCAAAAAGAAAAGGGGACTTGTCAGTCAAACCGAGGTCGCCCATGGGGGCCAACCCAGTGACATCCTCGCGTTTTACCGTCAGCCCAGCCGATGATCCCCACTTGGTGTGAGGCAGGGTTCCGGAATCCTCAGAGTTGTTCTGTAACCCTCAGAACAGGAACCTTCTGAGAGTGGCCAGTGGATTCCCACCCCAACCATAACCATTCTCAGAGGCTATTTTTTTATCGATCAGGCAACGGAAAGAAAAGACTCCCGTTCTAGAAGCTGGACACATTCCAGGTTTTACCAGCTACCGGTCCTTGTACGAGAAAGGTTGTTGATACAATAACTCCTCCCTTTGCCACTGTATCCAAGGGTCGATTTATAGACACTGGCTGGAAGTGGTTGATGGCAAAGGCAGTTTGTCCTAGGCAAAGAAGAGTCTGGAGCTTTGTAAAATCTGAAACGCATTTGACGGCTATGCAATGGGAGTCATTGTGTACCAGCTTACCTTCTCTTTACCTGCTTCTTTCGGTTGTCTTTACCCAGTATGTACTGGGGGATGCACTTTCTTTTAGTCATGTATCTGTCTATGTGTAAGCTTGGATTTAAATCTTAAGTTTGTAAAAAACGATTTTCATTGCAGTAAGTCATATTTGTAGGCAGCAGTTGGGGCCAGAAAACATCCTAACTAAGTATTTGAGCATACTCATTCAACATTTGTACAAAGATAGTGATACAAGTGTATACAATATCATTTTAGAGCTGTTTAATTTAGATGTATTCTTAGACTGCACGAAAAGATGAAAACAAGCTGTTTCTATATACTTTTATTCTAAAAGACGATGTCTAGCTATTATTTATTTAATTGATTATTTATTTATTTAAAAATGATTTCCATGCTATGTAAATATTGTTTGGGAAACCCTGCTCTAATGTATCTATAACATGTTTCAATATTTTCTAATATGATTCAATGTATAGTTGTCTTGTCATAATTTTACTTTGTTTGAGGACAATTGATGTAGCTTAGCATGATAAAATGGAAGCTTCTCATCGGTAAATATCTCCAAAAGTTAATGTATTTGTTGATTTACATTCATTTTCTACTAATAACAACCCATCATGCAGTCAAGCTCCAACTAGTCCCTTTGTTTAGTCTGTTTCAACATCCGTTTAAAACCTGTATTGTTTAAAGAATGGGTTTCATGGGATACTGTATAAAACCAGGGGAAATAAAAACAACATAAAAACTGTGAAACATTTATTGAACTGTTTTATGAAAATAAATTGTACTGTCTTATATTCTTAAGTCAGAGTATTCCTTTTGCTGTCAAATGAGACTGGACTGGTGTTCAAACAGTAGGTCTTCTCTAGATGCTTTATTGCCTTTTGTCTGAAATGAAGGATCAAACTACTGTATTATGTAGCTAACAATGGATGGCTCAAGGGATGTTGCATAACAATAGCTAATCTTATTTCCCATCCCCCATCTCTGGTTATGGGGGCCTGATGCCTATTATGAAATTGGGATAAAGGATGGTCAAGGATAGGTTGAATAACTAATCTCCAAAATACACTACTCAAAGTAAAAGACAGAATGACTTGCCATTGAATATAGAAAGCATTAAGACTGGAAATATGAGTGAGATGAAGACCATTCACATTTATCCATGTCTGATAGTGGCCTGTACTACGGATAAAAACAGCAATTCCCATAAAGCCTTGCTCAAGACTCAACATAACGTCACAAACCTCTGACCACCCATTGGATTATTTATGATGACGCATTTCGTCTGCGACTCGCTACAGAGGCAACGTTGATAACACAAGCAAACATTTGTAAACGTCGAACGCATTTCGAAAGTTGTTGGATTTGTAGCTTTTCTTTTGACGGCAGGAGTTTCAAACTCCAAAGGTAAGTTCTCATATGTTTGTGCCGTATAATTTCAGCTAACTTGCTAACGTTTCCCTGTTATTTAACTAGCTAGCTAGATTTAGCTAGCTACCTGCTATTATAGCCACGGTTATCCAGCGAGGCCAGCTAAAGTTAGCTAGTTATAAATGAATAAATTAAAACCCATAGTTAACTGTTTTTATGGTAAAGATTCTAGATTCTCTCATTTGGCCTTTGCACACATTTTTGCTCTAGGTAATTTACACTGTGTTGCGCGCTCAGCTGTGGGCTAGCTAGGAATTTACTTTCCATATCCCTCCCAATGTCACATAGCCTTGTCCCACATTGTCGTTCCTTTCCTGCAGATGTCTCTGGCCGATGAGCTCCTGGCTGATCTGGAGGAGGCGGGGGATGAGGGGGAGGACGGGCTGTACCCGGGGGAAGAGGGGGAGAGTGATGGGGAGGCGGGGGAGGGACAGGTAGAGGGAGGTTTGGAGGACATCCCAGAGGAGATGGAGGTGGACTACAGCGGAGCTGAGAGTGTCTCGTCCATCGCTAAACTACGCAACAGCAAACAGGTCAGGGTAGTGTGTGTGGAGCTGCGTACCGTCAATATACTACAACAGGGTTTCCCAAACTCGGTCCTGGGTGCATGTTTTAGTTTTGCCCTAGCACTGCACGGCTGATTGAAATAACCAACTCATCAAGCTTTGATTATTTGAATCAGCTGTGTAGTGTTAGGGCAAAAACCAAAACATGCACCCAAGGGGGCCTGGACTGAGTTTGGGAAACCCTGTTCTAGAACAAATAAGTTATTTCCCAAGGTTTGTTTTGAAAACCCACAATTTATTTGTTTACAGTTCTCAGAGATCATGGACAAAATTGCAATCTATGTTGAGAAGCAGCGCAAGAACTCTGAAGGTGATTATTTACTGTTTTATGTTTTTGTTGTCACATACACCGAATAGGGTTATTTTACAGGGTCAGCCATAGTAGTACGGTGCCCCTGGAGCAAATTAGGATTAAGTGCCTTGCTCAAGGGCACATCGTCTGATTTTTCACCTAGTCTGCTCGGGCAGCTCTATAATTGGCTGTTTGGATGTCTCGTTCTGGGGTTTATGTTCCACTCTGAGTACAATGGATTCTGATTCTACTTGAATGGTTTCTGATCCTCCATCTTGTGGTTTTACTGACTCTCCTCCCTTTCTCTTCAGTCTCCGGTCCAGTGGAGGCAGACCCAGAATACAAGCTGATCGTTTCTGCCAATAACCTCACAGTAGAAATTGAGAACGAACTGAGTGAGTCCACTATGTCCATAAGTGATTGTGTGTCAATATGCCGCTGTAATTTGCTTGCGTTGCATTATGTCTAAAGTTGTCATCTTTGTTTGTCTTTGCATCAGACATCATTCACAAGTTTGTCCGTGACAAGTATTCCAAGAGGTTCCCTGAGCTGGAGTCTCTGGTGCCCAACTCTCTGGACTACGTCCGTACTGTCAAGGTGAGCTTAAGTTTGAGGATAATTCACCTCCAAATCAAAATGTGTCTACATTATTTAAACTCTGTCAACTATTAATTTCCCTCTGTTCCCTGCTGTTGAGCTGAACACCATGTTTGTGTGTGTAGGAGCTGGGGAACAACCTGGACAAGTGTAAGAACAACGAGAATCTGCAGCAGATCCTGACCAACGCCACCATCATGGTGGTCAGCGTCACAGCCTCCACCACACAGGGGTAAGAGCAGGGACACACATCACAGCCTCCACCACACAGGGGTAAGAGCAGGGACACACCTCACAGCCTCCACCACACAGGGGTAAGAGCAGGGACACACATCACAGCCTCCACCACACAGGGGTAAGAGCAGGGACACGCATCACAGCCTCCACCATACAGGGGTAAGAGCAGGGACATATCACAGCCTCCACCATACAGGGGTAAGAGCAGGGACACATCACAGCCTCCACCACACAGGGGTAAGAGCAGGGACACACCTCACAGCCTCCACCACACAGGGGTAAGAGCAGGGACACATCACAGCCTCCACCACACAGGGGTAAGAGCAGGGACACATCACAGCCTCCACCACACAGGGGTAAGAGCAGGGACACATCACAGCCTCCACCACACAGGGGTAAGAGCAGGGACACACATCACAGCCTCCACCACACAGGGGTAAGAGCAGGGACACGCATCACAGCCTCCACCATACAGGGGTAAGAGCAGGGACATATCACAGCCTCCACCATACAGGGGTAAGAGCAGGGACACATCACAGCCTCCACCACACAGGGGTAAGAGCAGGGACACATCACAGCCTCCACCACACAGGGGTAAGAGCAGGGACACATCACAGCCTCCACCACACAGGGGTAAGAGCAGGGACACATCACAGCCTCCACCACACAGGGGTAAGAGCAGGGACACATCACAGCCTCCACCACACAGGGGTAAGAGCAGGGACACATCACAGCCTCCACCACACAGGGGTAAGAGCAGGGACACATCACAGCCTCCACCACACAGGGGTAAGAGCAGGGACACATCACAGCCTCCACCACACAGGGGTAAGAGCAGGGACACATCACAGCCTCCACCACACAGGGGTAAGAGCAGGGACACATCACAGCCTCCACCACACAGGGGTAAGAGCAGGGACACATCACAGCCTCCACCACACAGGGGTAAGAGCAGGGACACATCACAGCCTCCACCACACAGGGGTAAGAGCAGGGACACATCACAGCCTCCACCACACAGGGGTAAGAGCAGGGACACATCACAGCCTCCACCACACAGGGGTAAGAGCAGGGACACATCACAGCCTCCACCACACAGGGGTAAGAGCAGGGACACATCACAGCCTCCACCACACAGGGGTAAGAGCAGGGACACATCACAGCCTCCACCACACAGGGGTAAGAGCAGGGACACACATCACAGCCTCCACCACACAGGCGTAAGAGTAGGGACACCTGGGGATGATTCAGTTGGACAGGTCCACCAATGGGACCGAGAACCTATTCGGTGGAGTACAAATTGACATAATGTTCAGATAGAAATATGATAAATAGACCTTACATTATATACACAACAGGGAGCCTTAACATCCATTTGGTTGCAGACCACCTTTCCATATATTGTTTCTATCTCAATGATGTTGAAATATCAACATTACTTATTTCTAGGACGATGCTGGGTGAGGATGAACTGAAGAGGTTGGAAGAGGCCTGTGACATGGCGCTAGAGCTGAACCAATCAAAACACAGGATCTATGAGTATGTGGAGTCCAGGATGTCATTCATCGCTCCTAATCTGTCAGTCATCGTTGGAGCCTCGACCGCAGCCAAGATCATGGGTCAGTGATTATGATGATTTGTTTTTGTATATAATTTACAGGATTCTCACATAATGATAATCTCGTCTTCTTCCTCCCTGTGGTGGTAGGTATTGCTGGGGGCCTGACCAACCTGTCTAAGATGCCAGCCTGTAACCTGATGCTACTGGGAGCCCAGAAGAGGACCCTGTCAGGGTTCAGCAGCACCGCTCTGCTCCCACACACCGGCTACATCTACCACTGTGATGTGGTCCAGACTCTACCCCCGGTCAGTGTACCACACTTGGAGCTGTGTTCCCAAGAGCTTTGTTTGACTGTGGCTTTACCTAAGCTAACAAGAGTTATCTCTGTGTTGTTATAGGACCTGAGGAGAAAGGCAGCACGTCTGGTTTCAGCTAAGTGCACCCTGGCATCCCGAGTAGACAGCTTCCACGAGAGTGCAGACGGCAAGGTGAGGGCTGGAAGAGGGAAGAAAAAATGGATATATAAACGTCTGTTATATATTAACTCTGGTCTTTTTTTCTCTCTCTGCAGGTGGGCTATGACCTGAAAGAGGAGATTGAGAAGAAGTTTGATAAATGGCAGGAGCCTCCACCAGTGAAGACTGTCAAACCCCTGCCAGCACCGTTGGACGGACAGAGGAAGAAGAGAGGAGGACGGAGGTATTTACTTTAGGGATGTGTAGATAACTGTGGTCCTGAGTTGTAATTTCTTTCTAAGTGCAATGTTAAACAGTATTGGTGGTCTCATCTCTTGTCTGTCCTTGTCCAGGTATCGTAAAATGAAGGAGCGTCTGGGTCTGACAGAGATCAGGAAACACGCCAACAGGATGACCTTTGCAGAGGTCAGAACATCTAATCTATCTTTCAGGACAGCTGTTTACTATATTTTACTTTGTTTAATTACAATAAATATGTATTGGTCTTTTTAACCAACCACCCCCTCTTTGTCTCTGTTTCTCTCAGATTGAGGATGATGCGTACCAGGAGGACCTGGGTTTCAGTCTGGGCCAGCTGGGGAAGTCGGGCAGCGGCCGCATCAGACAGGCTCAGGTCAACGAGGCCACCAAGGCCAGGATATCAAAGTCCCTACAGAGGAAGCTGCAGAAGCAGAACATGACGTACGGAGGCAGGTCCACAGTTGGCGGCAGGTCCACAGTTGGCAGCAGGTCCACAGTCGGCGCGAGGTCCACAGTCGGCGGGAGGTCCTCGGTTAGAGACAACTCCTCAGGAACCAGCTCCAGCGTAGCCTTCACTCCACTACAGGTAGGCCTAATTGGTTTTGTTTTCACATGAAAAAAGCTACAGGTATTTGGTTGTATTATTTCAACAAACAAAGCACTTAATCACCAGTAATGTGAGCATTGACCAGCAGGCGTGGCCTCCTTGTTTCTGTTTGTGGTGGAATTGTACTGTAATTCAACTCTGTTCCTCAGGGGCTGGAGATCGTGAACCCGCATGCAGCAGAGAAGAAGGTGGCTGAGGCCAACCAGAAATATTTCTCCAACATGGCAGAGTTCCTCAAGGTCAAGAAGGAGGGAGAGGGAAAGTGAGGAGTACACATACAATTCATCATACACACCATATACTTCCACACAGCGAAGCTGATATACAGACATACCAACTTGTATTTCAAAATGAATGCACAGATGGGGAGTGACACACATAAACACTGACTGATGGAAAAGGCCTCATTGCATAACCATGGGGAGAAGATCGACCATGACAGTGAAGAAAAATGTATTATTTAGATTGTATATTTGTTTTAGAGCATGTTGTGCTTTTTTCAAAAACATTTTGACTCCATTTTAATAAAATGAAACTAATACTGCCATGTCTCATTACTGAATGTATACAGTGCATTCTGAAAGTATTCAGACCCCTTGATTTTTTCCCCCCCACATTTTGTTTACTTTACAGACTTATTCTAAAATGGATTTTTAAAATGTTCCCTCAATCTACACACACTACCCCATAACGACAAAGCAAAAACAGGTTTTTAGAAATGTATACAAAAGTGTGTGTGTGTGTATATATACAGTACCAGTCAAAAGTTTGGACACCTACTCATTCCAGGGTTTTTCTTTATTTTTACTATTTTCTACATTGTAGAATAATAGTGAAGACATCAACTATGAAATAACATGGAATCATGTAGTAACCAAAAAAGTGTTAAACAAATCAAAATATGTTACATTTGATATTCTTCAAATAGCCACCCTTTGCCTTGATGACAGCTTTGCACACTCTTTGCATTCTCTCAACCAGCTTCACCTGGAATGCTTTCCCAACAGTCTTGAAGGATACCACATGCTGAGCACTTGTTGGCTGCTTTTCCTTCACTCTGCGGTCCAACTCATCCCAAGCCATCTCAATTGGGTTGAGGTCGGGTGATTGTGGAGGCCAGGTCATCTGATGCAGCACTCCATCACTCTCCTCCTTGGTCAAATAGCCCTTAGACAGTCTGGAGGTGTTTTAGGATCATTATCCTGTTGAAAAACAAATGATAGTCCCACTAAGTAGGTGTGTCCAAACTCTTGACTGGTAGTGTGTGTATAATATATATATATATATATATATATAAAATGGAAATATCACATTTACATAAGTATTCAGACCCTTCTCCCATCTCCAAAGAGGAACTCTGGAGCTCTGTCAGAGTGACCATCTGGTTCTTGGTCACCTCACTGACAAAGGCCCTTCTCCCCCAATTGCTCAGTTTGGCCTGGCGGCCAGCTCTGGGAAGAGTCTTTGTGGTTCCAAACTTCTTCCGTTTAAGAATGATGGAGGCAACTGTGTTCTTGGGACCTTCAATGCTGCAGAAATGTGTTGGGACCCTTCCCCAGATCTGTGCCTCGACATAATCCTGTCTCGGAGCTCTACGGACAATTCCTTCAACATCATGGCTTGGTTTTTGCTCTGACATGCACTGTCAACTGTGGGACCTTATATAGACAGGTGTGTGCCTTTCCAAATAATGTCCAATCAATTTAATTTACCACAATGGAAACAGGATGAACCTGCACTCAATGTCCTAGCAAAGGGTCTGAATACTTATGTAGATAAGGTATTTCTGTTTTTTTTTTTATACATTTGCAAACATTTCGAAAAACGTGTTTTCACTTTGTCATTATGGGGTATTGCGTGTAGAGTGATGAGGGAAAAAAATAATTGAATCAATTTTAGAATAAGGCTGTACTGTAACAAAATGTGGGGAAAGGGTCTGAATACTTTCCGAATGCACTGTAGCGTTGGATTGCTTCGAGCAACATAGAATAGTGTTTTTAGGAATTTGCTATTTATGAAATAGGTTTATGGTTCTTCTAATACAAAATAATTGGCGTTACACATGAAGACATCACTTATAGTCGTCACAATTTCAGAAAAGTATTTTATTGAAATTTTACAATCCTGTTTGTACTCCAACATGACATCTCCCATGCAGAAACGTGACAACTTCATATGATAAAACAACCTGTAAATAGTTTATTTTCTTGAGAAATTCACATTTCAGCCATCTCTGGCCTTCCCTTTCTCAAAAGCCCAAAAATAGAATTTATAAAAAGGCAAATCTCAACTTCTCTCCATTCCTTATTCCAAAAATCTTTCCTCTCCTTCGGGAAAGAACTGAAATGTCTATGTTCACAGGGGCAACCACTAAATTGACTAAATCACTGGAGACAGTTCATGATAGTTTAATCATACACAAGTTATTAATCCATCTAACCAAGTAAAATTCACCACCAGCTTTTTCAGAACATTCTAGGTTGAATGGTTGATGCATGCTTCATATTCTATGAAAACAAAGTATTTCAGTAAATACTTTTTTCACTTGGTATAAACGGGTAGTAAATTGAACGCAGTGTTGCAATCAGTGAATCTATTCAATCTATCGCTTAAGTGTTAAAAATTGCGCAATAAAAATGTAAAAGGTAATTTCCGATTGATGTGACATGTGCAGCATTTACCGCTAATGCAGTCTCTGCCAACGTGGTTACATTGCCTTTAAATTTGTATCAAGCTCTAGCGCTGAACTTTCGAGATATGTATTGAATAGAGCCTTAAATGGCGGAATCAGGAGGTCTTGTCCAAATAAGGGTCTTTTGGAAGCGATTTAAAATAACACAGGATAGGGTTGAGTTGAACAGATTACTACATGCAAGGCTGAGAACTGTTGACACACTTTTTAGTAAATATACACCGACTCAAAAGGAATTATCCTATTTCTACTGTTCTCATCCTTCCACTAGTAGTTATGCTTTGAAGGGCAATAGTAGCTGGTGCTTCATGGTATAGAAACCATGAACATTATCAGGCAGACTTCATGTCAACACACCTCTGCTTCTTTCAGGTACAAATCCTTTATTAGATAATCTCACAAACATAATGCCCCAATGAAGATGCGTTTCCTTTTACAGTTAAACTTTAAAATATTTTATTTGTAAAGAGAGAGGGAGGCAGAGACCAGTTCAATTGCATAGCAATTTAATCCAATGTCCAATAAGGCCTCTCTATCCCCATCAAAAGGAAGAGGTCACGTGGTCATTCTCAATCAGAGCGTTTTATCGACCAAGACAACATCAATAAAACTATTGATAATCACTCACTATCCCTAATAGTGACCTTATTCAACAGGCATCATAACATCTTAAAAGGAGCCCAGTTTGCCCTGTCTGCTGGCTAGCTAGACCACTGTATGTCTCCATTCTAAACCACTAATTACAGTAAATTCAAGCAAGATGGGCTTTTTTCTCTTGTAACCAAATCCAATGTTTGTTTGCTTGTTGTTTAGTCCAAGGCTTCTATACTCCAGTTGGGGGTGGTACAGAGTTTGTTGTTGTTGAAACGGAAAGAAAAACATAACATGGGGAACATGCATGGAGCTTCCTAATGTAATGCCACATACTGAGTGCTCACACAGACAGGCACAGATCTGTAATGACACCCTACTCCCCATATAGTGCACTACTTCCGGCCAGAGCCCTATATAGGTAGGGGGTTCTATTCCCTACATACAGTAGACCACTACTAGGGATTTGGTCCAAAGTAGTACACTATGTGGGGAGTAGGGTGCCATTTGAGACGCAGCCTATACAGACGCCATCCTCCATTTTAGGAGCAGGGTTCTACTACACATCACAATCTCTATCCACAGCATGGAGTTAGTTCAGTCTCGGAATGTCAACAGCAGCACGTTTTTCTCCCTCTTTCTCCGCTCCTCTGTCACTGCAGGTCTCGGTCTTCCAGGTACCTGTACTCAAAGGTGAACCCCTCCTTCTTTCTCTGGCCCCACTTCTCATAGTCAAAGTAGATGTAAGTGCCCTGAGGGAGGAGGACAGTATTAAAATCAGTCCTTATTTGTTATTTGTTGAACCTTCCATCAGGTACATGTTGGCTCAACATTGGCTCATTGTTCTATACAGACCCATGGTGCTTCCAACACTAACATCAGAGGAGGTACAAAGGTTCTACTGTACCTGTTCAAACTCATCAGTGATGGTCTTGGGTTCTTCGTGCCTCTGGAACCACATCATGTACTTGGTGTGGAACCTCCACGACTGCTTCTTCAGAGCCTTTGCTGACAGGTACTGAGCTTTAGTGCCCTGAGAGAGAGAGAGAGCGCGAGAAGGAGAGAGAGTGAGCAATTGGACCCCACAGTGACTAAGCAAGAGTGGACAGCTGGGGGATGGTGGTGATGGTGTGTGTGTTACCTCCAGGTAGTAGAAGATGAAGAAGAGTGTCTCCGTGGACAGTCTCTGGTAGAACTCTATAGAGTCTGAGTGATGGGGGGGCATCTGATGATGGAATGGCAGGGTGGGGCACGGGTTCCTCATCAGGTATTGCCTACAGGAGAGAGTAACACAGATGTGCATGTTAATATCTACTCAGAGAAAACCCAGTGTCTACAGCCCAATATTCCGGCGGACGGCGTTCTGTTACCTGATCCTCTCGGAGTCTGAGGGGTGCGGCATGTGTGTCCAGGCAGACTCCTGCATGGCCTGCTGGTACACCTGGTCCTTGGAGAGGGGAGTGGGACCCAGGGGACACACCCCCAGGGAAGGGGGGATGCTCACCTCTGACAGGGAGGGCTGGGGGGCCGCGGGCGTGCCGGGGGCAGCCGACGAACCAGAGAAGATGTCTGAGGAGTGACAGGAGAGGATTGGTTGAGTTACAGCTGGTGGGGATATCATCAACACAGACAGATAATTAGAAATGATGTCACCTGCAACTGGCATGTGCTTTGTCAAATTGCATGAATGTTTATTTGTGTATTGCCTTAAAGATGTGATTTGGAACTTGTTAATTGAATTGATTCTGACCTCTGTCTGTGAGGTGCAGGTTGGGGATCTCTCCATCTAGACCTGATCCTAGTGCTGCTCTCTCAGCCATCGCCTTCAGAGAACTCAGAGGCTCCGGGGCCTGAGAGAGAGAGATGGAGAGAGATGGATGGAACAGACAGAGAGAGTGGGGTGAGGGAGTTTGGAAGAGCAAGGGGCAAAGATAAAAACAGTGAATTTATGAAAACCAATACACCATTCAACAGTTCTTCCACCATGAGATACTAGTACAAGCTTGGTACCATGCCACCATCCATTCCCTGTATGGTGTGAAGCAAAACACTCATGCCTTCAGCTAGAACCCCCACGGCCAGCCAGTGACTGCACCAACACTGATGAAATAAACCTGCCAATCCAAGATCCCATGGAGTCCTTGCTAATTCAACACTATACACAATCTTTACATTTACATTTTAGTCATTTAGCAGACGCTCTTATCCAGAGCGAATATAAGCACCTTCAATCTTATATTTCGTACGTTCTTGGTGTTTGGTGGGGGAACTAATCCAGTCACTTGGCAATGTCTATTTCCCTTTGACAGACATTTTTGGCTAGCACTGATATCTGACTACCTCAGATTTCTTTCAATTTTGTGTGTGTATGCGTGTCTGTGTCAGAGTTCGAGATTGTGTTTATTTAAATCTGTGTCTACGTGTCACAACTTTCTGTTTCCTTTGTTAGTGGCTTTGTGGATGTATTTAGGAGTGTGTGTGTGTGTAAGTTGAGTATGAATGTGTATATTTCCGTGTGTGTGGGTCTCTACCTGACACTGCTTTCTCTTTCGTGTGTTTGTGACTGTAGCCATGGCCCCTGGCGGCTCTGGGGCCTGCGCTGACATTCTGGTCTCCATCAGTATCTGACGGAGGTCTGTAGGAAGCTGGGGACAGAGGGCAGTCTCTACAGGTTATTCTAACGGTATTACAATACATGTTCATTAACTAAGAAATAACAGAAACATAGTCATTTAGGAGAGGCTTCATCACTGTAAATCTCCTGAATAGCTGACAAAAACATATTTGGTGTTATGTGGTGTGGGAGTTTTGTGATGTACAGCACGTTTTGTGAGTTTCTTTTTCTTTATGCTGAGAAAGTTTTTAAAAAATCAGTATTTTTGTGAGTTTGTTTGTTTCCAAGTTGTATTTGTATTTAAGACAACCACAATTTGGTCAGAATGGCTGCCGTGGAGGTTCTAGTGTTCACCAAACACTGTGTTCTCATACTGTTATATGGCCAACTCTCCATCCATCTGTTGTACTGTAGAGGAGGCCATTTAACAATATCAGGACAAAGTGCTCATCTCTCAGCCTCACACCCCTGTCTGGCTGTCTGTCCTTCCACTCTGTCTCCTCTCACCTTGAGGCCCTCAGAGGCCTGTGTGTAGGAGTGGGGTCCGTTGAGGAGACTCCCACCACCGGGGATACTGTCCGAAAACGAGGGGGACGGAGAGCTGGGGGGCAAGGTGATGGAGCTGATGAGGCTGGGACCGTTGTCCATACTGAGGGAGGGAGGGGGAGGGGGGGGGGGGGGGGGGGGGGGGGGGGGGGGGGAGAGAGAGAGGGAGAGAGAAGAGATATGGACATTTTTATCATCCAAAAAACTGAACAGATGATTGCGGTCTTGGATGAATTTGACATCACTTACGGCTGACTGGCTGAGGAGGTCAACGAGGAAGGCTGGCTGCTCTGTGATTGGCTGGGTGTGCTGAAGGCGGACTCTGCTGTGCTCTCTGCCACCACAGCACTGTAACCTGGGCCATGGGAAAGAGGGGGGAAACATCACTACTAATGCTCAATCCCAAATCCAGAAAAAGAAACAGACAAACCCAGACAGCCACGCAGACACAGTGAACATACTTGTGCTTCCGTTCTGCTTCAGTCCACTGGGCGGTCTGGCAGGGGCTGCATTCGACCCAACTCCTCCTCCGATTTGCCCCATGCTTCCTCCATTTCCTCCCATTATCCCCACTGCCCCTCCAGGGGCAGCACCGACTGGGCTGAGAGGGATCTGAGGGGGCCCAGGGATCACACTCTGCCCAGGTACCAGGCCCAGGATCCCCCCAGTCAGGGAGCCGTGTGCTGGGCTGGACCCCAGCAGGCCCAGCCCTGTCCCAGCCCCGTTGATGGTCACTCCACTGGAGCAAGAGGTGGGGATGGAGGAGCTCTCCACTGAGACACTGGACTGGGTGGTGGTACTCAGACCCAGGCCTCCCGATGCGGCTGCCTGGGCATAAGGGGCATGGGTGGACCCAGAGAGCGGGCCTGCCATGGTGTTCAGAGAGGCAGACATGCCAGTCAGGCCCAGACCAGACATTGAGTTGGCACTGCTGGTCCCCGTCATGCCAACTTTACCCAGGCCCAACCCAAGGCCTAGGCTCGAGGTGAGGATATGCCCAGACGAGACCTGGGGCAGGGAGTTTGGGGAGGCTGAGATGGGTGTGGTGGGTGTGGGGAGAGAGGGGGAGGCGGAGAGGAGGGGGTGGTTGGGTGGGCTGGGGGTGCAAGGTTTTGTTTGGGGTTGTTGTGGTTGTTGCTGTGGCTGCTGGATTGGTTGCTGTGGAGGTTGAGGCTGATGTTGCACGGCGCTGCTGAAGCTTCCTATTAGACTGTTGCTTGTGGGAACCACAGGGTTGCCTCCGACAACGGCGGCCATGGAGACAAGAGAGGAGGAAGAAGAGGACGACCCGGAATTGGCGGACGAGGAAAAGGACAACAACAAGGAGGAAGTGCCGTTCTTCGCAGGAGACTGAAAATGACACAGCATCAGTTTAGTTCAAACAGAACATGGAAACAGTCAAACTACATTTCTGAAGAGATCTAGTTCTCTGTTGAGCTATAAACATATGATATTATACAAGCTCTGTCTCACCTGACTAACTTCACTGTCTGTCGACCGCCCTCTCCTCTTATCGTCCTCCGAGTTCTCCTGCAGAACACATTCAGGCACAAACAGTAAATATCATTTTTTTACATTATAGTCATTTTAGCAGACACTCTTATCCAGAGTGACTTCATACTGGCCCCCCGTGGGAATCGAACCCACAACCCTGGCGTTGCAAACGCCATGCTCTACCAACTGAGCTACAGAGGGCCTGTGTAAGTATCAATGTACATGTTTTATGACACTGATCAAGTAAGTGATTGTATTTTCTTTACAAACAACCAATCAGTGAAGGCAGGTGTGCTTACAGCAGTGCAGGTGGCCGGCGATGGAGGGATGGGGGAAGAGGAGGTGGTGGAGGTGGGAGTGCTGCTCGAGTGGAGGAACATCTCATCCTCTATGTTCCCCATGCCCGTCGGAGAGGTGGCCACCAGCGCTGCAGCTAGAGAGGGAGAGAAAGAGGGACACAAAAGAGAGAAAGGAATAAATCAGAGAGAAAAGACTACTGGTTTATTTCAATGATAAGATTTTCAGGGGAACGCTAATATATGGTAAATAATTTTTAACAATCATCATCCAGACTCATAGAAACACCACAGATCAAGCTCGTCCTGGCTGTCTTCTAAACCGACAGCCAACCGAGCTAACAGATGTTGATTAGAGGACATCCATCCACCCAGACCCAACAGACGTTCATGAGGGACCATTCATCCAGACCCACAGCTGATAGCATGAGCATCATCATCATGATCATCCCAGGACTCGTCATCGAGCTCCTGGCTGTCCATGGGCGACTCACGGATGTCCTCCAGATCCAGGTCGTCGTAAATGAACTCGTTCTCCTCAAAGTCTGGGTCCTGTGATGACTCCATGTAGTACTCCACGTCGTCCTTGATCTTCTGGATGGAGTCCACCTGCACCGAGTCGTTGTCTAGCATGCGTAGGATGGTCTCCAGCATGCGTATGTGGTACCTATGCCTTTCTATAAACCTCTTTAGCTCCTCAATGCGATCCTGTTTCTACGAGACAGCCAGAGAAACAGGCACACGTGGTTATACACTGTTCGGGTGTCTTTTGTAATGCAGGTAGAAGTCATTCTTAGAAACAGATCTCAGGTCAACTTGCCTTCCCCAAATCCTTTTAGGGGGAACTGCAAGACTGACCTTTGATCAGAGTCTAGGAGCAACATCTCCCAACCCAATACCTGATTCATTATTATAAACTGGGTGGTTCGAGCCCTGAATGCTGATTGGCTGACAGCAGTGGTATATCAGACCGTATACCACGGGTTTGACAAAACATTTATTTTTACTGCTCTAATTACGTTGGTAACCAGTTTATAACAGCAATAAGGCACCTCGGGGGTTGTGGTATATGGCCAATATACCACGGCTAAGGGCTGTATCCAGGCACTCCGCGTTGCGTCGTGGTTAAGAACAGCCTTTAGCCGTGGTATATTGGCCATATACCACACCCCGGGCCTTATTGGTTAATTAGACTACATAGCAATAGTCCATGTATAGAGAATGAGAGGGAAGGAGACGGACCTCTTTTTCTCCTTTCTTCTTTCTGGTTTGAATGAAGAGGGATTCCACCTCACTCTCAAACTGGTCAACCTGCATGTTTAGAGTGTCTATCGTATTCTGAGGGGGAAGAATAGACAGAGTGGGTGAAAAAGAAGAACAGACCTCACCACCCATAAAATAAGCCAGACCCAGTGTGAACCATCCACCCCTGACCCATTGCTCGGTACACACTACCATTATGCATGAGTCAAAATACCAACGGCTCAGAGGCTAGGCTGTTACCGTTAGCCAGTTTCCCGTCTCTTCTTTCTCCCTCTGAGCTGGGTCCACTTTCAGGGCGAGCCCCAGGCCTTCTTTAGAGTAGGCCTTCGTCTTTGTCTCCCGCTCCACCACCTTAAACCGCTCCATTTGCTAAGGAGAGAATGTCAGATGTTATGTCAGACAGGATCGCACAACAGAGAGAAATACCCTCTCCATGAGCACTGAAAGGAGTTGAAAGTAGGGCTGTGACGATACCAATGTCGCAATACTTTTTCCATGGCAAAAATGAAAAGAACTAAGCAGACCAAACCGTTTGGTCAAATCAAATTGTATTTGTCACATGCGCCAAACACAACGGGTGTAGACTTTTCGTAAAATGCTTGCTTACGTAACCCTTCCCAACAATGCAGAGTTTAAAAATAATCATAAAAATAGTAACACAGGAGGAATAAAATACACAAGAATGAAGCTACACTACATGACCAAAGGTATGTGTACACCTGCTCATCGAACATCTCATTCCAAAATCATGGCCATTAATACGGAGTTGGTCCCCCTTTTGCTGCTATAACAGCTTCCACTCTTCTGGGAAGGCTTTCCACTAGATGTTGGAACATTGCTGCGGGGACTTGCTTCCATTCAGCCACAAGAGCATTAGTGAGGTCGGGCACTGATGTTGGGCGATTAGGCCTGGCTCGCAGTCGGCGTTCCAATTCATCCCAAAGGTGTTCGATGGGGTTGAGGTCAGGGCTCTGTGCAGGCCAGTCAAGTTCTTCCACACCGATCTCAACAAACCATTTCTGTATGGACCTCGCTTTGTGCACGGGGGCATTGTCATGCGGATACAGGAAAGGGCCTTCCCCAAACTGCTGCCAAAAAGTTGGAAGCACAGAATCATCTAGAATGTAATATGCTGTAGCGTTAAGATGTTCCTTCACTGGAACTAAGGGGCCTAGCCCAAACCATGCAAAACAGCCCCACCAAACTTTACAGTTGGCACTATGCATTGGGGAAGGTAGCGTTCTCCTGGCATCCGCCAAACCCAGATACGTCCGTCGGACTGCCAGATGGTGAAGCGTGATTCATCACTACAGAGAACACGTTCCCACTGCTCCAGAGTCCAATGGCGGCGAGCTTTACACCACTCCAGCTGATGCTTGGAATTGCACATGGTGATCTTAGGCTTGTGTGCGGCTGCTCGGCCATTGAAACCCATTTCAAGAAGCTCCCGATGAACAGTTATTGTGCTGACGTTGCTTCCTGAGGCAGTTTGGAACTTGGAAGTGAATGTTGCAACCGCGGACAGACAATTTTTACAAGCTACGCGCTTTAGCACTTGGCGGTCCCGTTCTGTGAGCTTGTGTGGCCTACCACTTCGCTGCTGAGCCATTGTTGCTCCTGGACATTTCCACTTCACAATAACAGCACTTATAGTTGACTGGGGCAGCTCTAGCAGGGCAGAAATTTGACGAACTGACTTGTTGGAAAGGTGTCATCCTATGACGATGCCACGTCACTGAGCTCATTAGTAAGGCCATCCTACTGCCAATATTTGTCTATGGAGATGGCATGGCTGTGTGCTCGATTTTATACACCTGTCAGCAACGGGTGTAGCAGAAATAGCCGAATCCACTCATTTGAAGAGGTGTCCACATACTTTTGTGTATATAAAGGGAGTACCAGTACCAGATCAATGTGCAGGGGTACAGTGAAAGAGATGAGGTAGATGTGTACATAAAGGGCAAAGTGACTAGACATCAGAACAGATAACAGTAAGAATAAAGAACAGAGTAGCAGCAGCAAATGATGAGTGTGAAAGTGTGTGTTGTGTTGGTATGCGTGTGTGTTATGTGCGTGTGTGTGTTATGTGCGTGTGTGCGTATGTAGTGTATGTGAATGTGTGTGGGCTGTGTGAGTGTCAGTGTAGTGTGTGTGAGTAAGTATACACTGAGTGTACAAAACATTAGGAACACCTGCTCTTTCCATGACAGACAGACCAGGTGAATCCTGGTGAAAGCTATGATCCCTTATTGATGTCACCTGTTAAATCCACTTGAAATCAGTGTCGATGAAGGGGATGAAACAGGTTAAAGAAGGATTTTTAAGCCTTGAGACAATTGAGAGAGGGATTGTGTATGTGTGCCATTCAGAGGGTGAATGGGCAAGACAAAATACTTAAGTGCCTTTGAACCGGGTATGGTAGTAGGTGCCAGGCGCATCGGTTTGAATGTGTCAAGAACTGCAACGATGCTAGGTTTTTCACGCTCAAAAGTTTCCTGTGTGTATCAAGAATGATCCACCACCCAAAGGACATCCAGCCAACTTGACACAACTGTGGGAAGCATTGGAGTCAACATGGGCCAGCATCCCTGTGGAACGCTTTCGTCACCTTGTCCCGACAAATTTAGGCTGTTCTGAGGGCAAAAGGGGGTGCAA
This sequence comes from Coregonus lavaretus, assembly GCF_964263955.1. Taxonomy (NCBI): domain Eukaryota; kingdom Metazoa; phylum Chordata; class Actinopteri; order Salmoniformes; family Salmonidae; genus Coregonus; species Coregonus lavaretus. The sequence continues at coordinate 50,543,343 of NC_139990.1, read as the reverse complement.
CTCAATATTAGGAAGGTGTTCCTAATGTTTTGTACACTCAGTGTATAGTGCGTATATATAGTCTTGTGAGTGTGCATAGAGTTAGTGCAAGATAATAATAGTTATCCAATAGCTACCTGGACTATCTGCATTTATCCTTTTTGGACTAACTCTTTTGACTCAACACATACGCTGCTGTTACTGTTTATTATCTATCCTGTTGCCTAGTCACCTTATCCCTACCTATACCGAACAAAAATATAAACGCAACAATTTCAAAGATTTTACTGAGTTACAGTTCATACAAGGAAATCAGTCAATTTAAATAAATAAATTGACTGATTTCTATGGATTTCACACAACTGGGCAGGGGTGCAGCCATGAGTGGGCCTGGGAGGGTATAGGCCCGCCCATTTGGCAACCAGACCCACCTATTTGGCAACCAGGCCCACCCACTGGGTTGCCAGGCCCAGCCAATCAGAATGAGTTTTTCCCCACAAAAGGGCTTTATTACTGACAGAAATACTACTCAACACCCCTCCCCACTCCCCCTCAGAGGATCCCACAGGTGAAGAAGCCGGATGTGGATGTCCTGGGCTGATGTGGTTACACGTGGTGTGCGGTTGTGAGACCGGTTGAACATACTGCCAAATTCTCTAAAACGACATTGGAGGCAGCTTATGGTAGAGAAATTAACATGAAATTATCTGGCAACAGCTCTGGTGGACATTCCTGCAGTCAGCATGCCAATTGCACGCTCCCTCAAAACTTGAGACATTTGTGGCATTGTGTTGTGTGACAAAACTGCACATTTCAAAGCAGGCTTTTTTTATTGTCCCCAGCACAAGGTGCACCTGTGTAATGATCATGCTGTTTAATCAGCTTCTTGATATGCGACACCGGTCAGGTGGATGGATTATCTTGGCAAAGGAGAAATGCTCACTAACACGAATATAAACACATTTGTGCACAACATTTTAAAGAAATAAGCTTTTTGTGCATATGGAACATTTCTGGGATTTTTTTTTTCAGCTCATGAAACACGGGACCAATACTTTACATGTTGTGTTTATATTTTTGTTCAGTGTATATGTACATATCTACCTCAATTACCTCGTACCCCTGCACATCGACTCGGTACTGATACCCTGTGCATATAGCCAAGTTGTTACTCATTGTGTATTTATTCCTTGTGTTATTATTTTTCTATTATTTCTCTCTGCATTGTTGGGAAGGGCCCCTAAGTAAGCGTTCCACTGTTAGTCTACACCGGTTTGAGATAGGGTCAATGTAGATAGTCTGTATAACCATATAATTAACTATTTAGCTACGGTCCTTTAAAACCCTGCTGTATGTAGAACATTGTGTGCTATAGCTTGTAAAATAAATAAATGTCACAGTGAACATAATAATATTTGCTTCCAAAATTAGGGATGTCTTCCTAAATAAGTTAAATCCGCTTCGTGTTTTGTTTCCTTGCCACGGTACATTTACATTTTAGTCATTTAGCAGACGCTCTTATCCAGAGCGACTTACAGTTAGTGAATACATTTTTTTTTTTTTATACTGGCCCCCCGTGGGAATCGAACCCACAACCCTGGCGTTGCAAACGCCATGCTCTATCAACTGAGCTACATCCCTGCCGGCCATTCCCTCCCCTACCCTGGACGACGCTGGGCCAATTGTGCGCCGCCCATGAGTCTCCCGGTCGCGGCCGGCTGCGACAGAGCCTGGATTCGAACCAGGATCTCTAGTGGCACAGTTAGCACTGCGATGCAGTGCCTTAGACCACTGCGCCACTCAGGAGACACGGTACTAACAAGTATCGCAATACTGGTATCGTCCCGGCTCTTGTTGAAAGGTAAACACAATATGGTGGAGACCTATCCACTCTTTTCTCCTATCAGTGTTAAACAAATAAATATTTTTGGAGATTATTACCGTCTCTATGACCTTGCGATTCTCCACTAGCTGCCTTTTGTCTTTGATCTCATTTGATGCCACCCATGTTTTTATCTGATCCCTCAATCGCTGCAGGAGAGAAGATGACAAGAAAACAACAATTAAAACTTAAGTAAAGACTCATAGCTTTTTTTCAGTGTGAGCAGACAACATGGGATATTAAGACAGCTTCATATTTTACTTACTATTAGTAAGCAATTAGTCTTACCTGTAACTTTTTTATCTCTTTTTTAAGGTCTGCCTCATATTTTTCCTTTTGGTTGGCATTGGCTGCATTGTGAAGCTGTGAAACAAAGTAACAAAGATCAGTTTGTTTGATAGGAGAACAAATCATTATGTTTCATGCACACTGAATAGTGTTGTTAAGGAGTCCTCACCTTCTGCCAAATGTCTTCAAACTGTTCTACGCCTTCAGCTACCTTTTTCAAACATCTGTCAATTTCACCTGGGGAGAGGAAAGAAAGACATCATCATAAAAATATGCCAATCTATTTTACTGGACTAACATATTACATTGAATCTCTGAAAGATTAATCCAATAATTGAAATAACTGATAGTCAAAAGAGTGTGAGAGGTCAGTGTCCAGTCCATTACATGCATTATTGCTCTATGGGACAGTTACCTTGGAGTTTTCTCTTGTCAGCCATGGCTTCACTACGACAATGTCCTCATACCGTCTTTCATTGTGAGAGGGAGATAACAGATTAGCTAAAAACACAACAATGCACACAGACACAATGGACATTTATTGCATTGTCTGGTTGAAATTGTATCTAAGTCCCTAGCTAGCTTCCTAGCATCAACTAGCTACAGATAATACAAACACTTGCAGCGAAATGCACCTCGGCTTAGCAAAGAATTAACATGCTGCTCATTTTAGCGTACATCACTATTTTCATCAATCGTAAAACAGTTCAATAGCTGACTCGCTGGAAATGTCAGCAACATTAGCCAACTAGCTAGCTAACATAGCCAATTCACATGCTGGTTGGCTGGTTTCGACATCTCATTCCAATGCAATTGCTATTCAATGCATGAACTGTATATATTGCGATTATATTTTGGACACAGTTGACGTTATGTTGGTAATTGTCTTAATGCTAGCAAATGTATCTAGCTAGCTACTGCAATCACAATGCTAGCTAGCTAGCTAGCAGTTTAGATAGCTGGTAATTTAGGAAAATTAGGGAAACTGGGTCAACCAGCTAAATTTACATTTGTTTAAGACATTTACCTAGGGTTTGGGCTTTTCGTTTGTCTCTTTCAATTAAAACTAAAACTAATTCCCCAGTCTTCTTTACTTCCAATTTTTGTTTTCTTTTCGTCAATCTGGCTGTACAGTACACTAAAGATGGACGGTAGCTAAATCCCACCCACAAAATGTGGATTACGCCCTAAACCCTACCTCCAAGCTATGATTGGATCAAATTCTCCACCGTCGTTGGACAACTTCCGCAGGTATACTTTCCCGTGATTGGTTTATCAGATGACAGGTCAATAGTAAAATGTAAAAAACCCAGAAGTTTTGAATACCTTTTTTATATACAGAACATTTAGTAAGCATCACCTTGACAACAATCATAAAACATGTTCAGAGTATCCTGATAAAGGTTCACATCAATAAATGTACTGTCAATGTAACTTTCGCAAGGACCGGACCATACATTCTCTACTCGAGCAGAATGGGTGGATTACCATGGTCAAGACCTTCAGTCATTTCCACAGACCACAGTTGTGCACAAATGATAATCAAATACACTATGTTTTTCATTTCTATCTGAAAGGTTCTGTAGACAGCATCCACGTAATAGAACCTTAGATCAGGGGTAGCTTCATCCTATTCCATCGTATCAGGGCTCGAGCCCAATACAACTTTCAGAACATCCCAAAGAGCCCTGGCTGTATGCGTTTCAGTGACATCACGTCTGGGGAAGTGTGAGTCCGAGCAACAGAATACTGCTTCATTTCTCCTCCCACTAGCAGCAGGCCATTCCCCTGGTCAGTGAGACAAAGAGGTTGGGCTTGGAAAGTCACTGAACTGCGTCTCTGCCAACATGGAGACGTCTGTTTCAGTCTGTGGAGAGGAGTGAAGATGGTGTTAACAACAGAACCATTGTAGGGAAACAGATTGACAGATCTGTCGTCTGCCTGATTGGAGAACGCTGCAGTGCATTCTGTTCCATATGCACAGAATATAATTTAGTTTGGGTGTGCACGTTAATGTCACACTCAAGGTTTATGAGTGCGTCTCACCCACCTGTGGGTCTTTCTCCTGTTTTGGAACTCGATGCCTCTTCTTCTTGGATCCCACTGTGGATTGGAATGGGACAGAGGGGGAGGAGCTAGGAAGGTCATTCAGCCTATCATTTTCTGCTCTAGGGCTGATGTCTAAATGGGCACCTTCCTGAAACAACAACATTTTGTTGCATTTAGTATAAAGATACAGTATGTGGGGGAAAACTCCTCATTTTCAGAACAGTTCTCCAGTTTCATGCCAACAGAAAACAGCCCAGTTGACATCTTCTGCATCACCATCAAAGTTAATGGTGAAAGATTGAATAATGCAAGCGTTGTTACATTTACATTTTAGTCATTTAGCAGACGCTCTTATCCAGAGCGACTTACAGTTAGTGAGTGCACACATTATTATTATTATTATTAATTTTTTCATACTGGCCCCCTGTGGGAATCGAACCCACAACCCTGGCGTTGCAAACGCCATGCTCTACCAACTGAGCTACATCCCTGCCGGCCATTCCCTCCCCTAACCTGGATGACGCTGGGCCAATTGTGCACCCCCCCATGGGTCTCCCGGTCGCAGCCGGCTACGACAGAGCCTGGATTCGAACCAGGATCTCTAGTGGCACAGCTAGTACTGCGATGCAGTGCCTTAGACCACTGCGCCACTCTGGAGGCCATTTGTTACATTTGAATATACCATAACTGTATATCATGGATATTTGCTGGTTTATTATTAAAAAACACTTTTTTACTTTTTGAAAATCTTGTTCTCACCTCAAGCAATATGGTGAGCTGTGCATTTCTATAGTCATCTCCATGGGCGTCGAGGGTCTTCATTAGGAACCTACAGTGGGAAAGTTAAGTTGCTGTTGTAGTTGAGCTAGCCTGTATAGACAATGGAGAGGCCAATTGACCATAGGCTGAAAAAGACATGAACCAATGAAAGGACAGACAGATCTTCAGTCCTTTTTTACCTTCTCTCCTTCTTCATGCGACGTGTTAGTCTTTGTAGTTGGTGAAGGCGACCAAGGATTTTCTCATTCACCTGCAGAGAAAATGGTGAAAGGATTAGGTTTGCTATATTCCTGGAACTGTCAATAAACACCCTGGTTTTCCCAAAATCCTGGTTGGAGGATTCCCTGAATCAGGAGGGAATAAACAGAAAATCCATAAACCTCCAACCAGAATTTCTGGAAAACCAGATAATTTATTGAACGTTCCTGGAATTTTACAACCCTAGAAAGGATTCATTACCATGCATTTCCTTATGCTACATGTGTGCACTGGCATTACCAACAGCAGACTATATGTTCAGATGCTCATCCGTATTACTCGGTTCTTAAATAGAGCACTACCTGAAGATACGATAGTGAAGTCGCATTAAAAATCCACACTTACAATCACACAAAGTATTCCACACAGTCACTCACCTGTTCGATCTCCTTACACCTCTTGATCAAAGCCAGGTACTTCCTCTTCTCCAATTCTCTCCTCTTCTCCTCCTCCTCCTCCTCCTGCTCTGGCCTTGCTCCTGACCCTTGACCTCTGGCCTCTAGCAACTCACTGACCCCAGGGCCAAGCTCTACCTAATGATAAAAACAGTAATTTAGTACACACTCTAGCTCCCTCAAACTCAACACTGGACCTCGAAGCCAATTTCACTCCACCCCCCCCCCTCGTTGTTCCCCTTTAATCAGGGACTGATTTAGACCTGGGACACCTGGTGAGTGCAATTCATTATCAGGTAGAACAGAAAACCAGTAGGTTCCGGACCTTGTAGGGTAAGAGTTGAATACCCCTGCTCTAGCACCATATTCCATTTCCAACCAACAGAGCCACTGGAATCATAATAGTCAGAACTCTTACTTACATCCCCTGGGCCCAGTTCCACCCCGCCTGGCTCCAGCTCTGCTTCCAGGATGTGGCCCCCAAAGAGAGGCGGCAGGGCCAGGCCGGAGAAATCCTCCATCATCTGAGTGAGGGGTGGGTGAAGGAGGAATAAGATCATTCATCCCCATAAATCACTTCCTAAACGGTGTCACAAATCTACACTTAATTTGACAAACAGGTAGGGTTCATTCCTTGTCTCAAACTGACAGCATATTTTCTTTAGCCGTACACTACAGGACGCCTCGTCCTATATGGGGCTAATTTTGGGGAACGTTATAGCTAGTTATCATAACTTTGCTTGCAGACAGCGTTAGCTCAACAGGAGTTAGCTAATCAGCTACACCCTCCTCAACCCCAAATAAAATTACATTTAGGTGACTTACCTTTGATTTGGTTAATGAAATCACAACTCGTTAACGTGAGCTTTTCTTGTTAAACTGAAAACGATTCAACCGAGATGACCACAACACATTCAACTAGCTAACGTTAGCTTAACTTGCTAACGACGTTATTGAAAAGCATCTAACATGCGCAGCATTTTTTAAGATTTACGACTAACTACTGTATCTGGATGGTCTGAATGACACTTTAAATATATGTTTACCCCATCCATTGACTGCAGCGCTCAATGCATCACCGCAGAGTTCACGCTGTCAAACAACCTTTTTGTATTGTTGCAACTGGCGCAACAATTATACGACATTATGTAGACTACAACAGTTCCCATGTTCCCCAGCCAAACTACAAAGAGCAACATGGCAGGTCGGTGAAATTTGCTATATTAGCAAGATGGCTAGCTGGCTCGTTTTATGCTTGATTCCTCTGTCAAGCAAACACTGGAATTCTGATAATGCTAGTGTATGATTCATTTTAACTAAACATTGTATTGAACTCTAATTTTGTATGCATATTTTAATTTACCACGCCAAACTAATAATGTGACCTTGGATAAACATAGCGTTAGCCGATTTGTTTTAACTGCATGTCGCGTCTCTGCTTCATTCTTTTAACTCAAGCTCAAATCAAAATGTAGTAGTTTGATCATTAGATATCTCCAATCTGAATCGCTCATGTCATGGTAATTGTTGTTGCATTCCGAAGTCCACTGCTCTCTTCTGACTGAGCTGAGTGTAAACCTGGGCCACGTTCAGTTGTCGAACTTTGCAGAAAGAAATCCTATCAATTAGAGCTGATGTGATTCTTATTCTACATGTCAGAGGCATGTTTGTTCCAAAACGTTGTGTCCTGCTTACCCTGGTGTGTACAGCGCTGCTGTATGGGGTTGATCTTTTAGCTTCATCTTCAGTATTTGGCTGCCCACTGCTGTCATATTTACAATACTGTATAGACTCAAACTAATGGGTATATGACATGTCAAGTCATATAAGCCCAGCTATTTTGTACTTAGCTGTATCCTTACTACCTTCATCAATCACTGGATCATAGATAATGCATAACACAGTGTGTATTTGTGGCGCTGTAACTTAAATGTCTATTTGCCTCTCCTGCCAGGAATTGGAGCCTTCCTGAAGAATGCGTGGAATAAGGAGCCAGTGGTATTGGCCGCTTGCGCAATTGGACTTCTTGGTCAGTACATCTCTCAAAGTATACATCACAGGTTGTAATGCTCATATCTTACAATATGCTAAATTCAACTGTAGTTACACCTTATGGATTCTGACATTACATGATAAACATAAAATAAACTATTGCGCACTACCCTTCAGCCCTCCCTGAATTGAGTTTTGTGTTCACTTGGTGTAACATATCATTGATATTTTATGTATTTCTTCCCAGCCGTCACTGTTCCATTAGTGAGTCCCTTCACGAAGTACTCAGGAATGATGAATGCAGCTGTGCCATACAACTATCCAGGTAAGCCATTAAACCATTATGAGCAAATCAATAAGTCTGGCCCTAGAAAGTTGGTGGCATAAACAAAACCTTTTTCCTCTCTCCATAGTCCCTGTGCGAAACAATGGCAAGATGGACGATGTCCCCAGCCACCCTAGTGACCCTAAAGGACCAAACCTGGACTGGATTAAAAGCCTGTAACCGTCCACATTCCCGTCCCTGTACAGACCACAGCCCGATGTTCGGTCTCTCTGTGTCTGCTTCTCAGTAGATTACCCTCAATAAAGATGCTTTATTTAATACCACCAACTTTGCTCTTGGATTCTGTTGGGATGTTATGTTGTCAATATGATTTGGGCATTTTTATGAATATTGTAGCATAAGGGGTTTCAATGTATTGTGAAACACAACACATCTTTTTTTTAAAAATAAAATTACTTATTCGAAAGGTATTCACAATCTCACTGGATTAATACACCTTTGATTCAATTCAGAAATTAATGTTAGGAAACCTACTAACCTAGAATGTATACAGCATTAACCTATTTCGTACTTTTATACAAAAGGCAACACACTTTAGAACTACAAACTACTATCCCTACACACACTTCAGACATTACACAATAAATGTCTGGCGGTCAATTGGATTTGAGGTGATGGATGACCATAAAAAAGGGGTGGGAAATTTAAATGAAACATGGCTTTGACATCCAGATTATTATAATAATAAATGTTTTAATCAGATTACAAAACCCTTTGATGTCATCCCCCGTTTGGGCAGTATTGGTTAATTATGCCACCTTTGGTCTGTGTTTTGTGCCCATAAAGCTCTCTGCTCTCTCACTCTTATCTATGGGTGTCCGTGTGTGTGTGCAGGTTACACGTCTTCCTCACAGGGCTGAGGACCCCTTTATAAACCAACCCCAGGTCACTGAGGAAGTCGAATACCACTTGGCAACACAGAGAGAGCGAGAGATAAACACCTGCTCCAAATCTACCGCTGAAGAATCTTTTCTCTCCTCTTTGTTCACCCGTTCTCTTTCCTCCTGGAATATGATGTGGAAAGCAGTGGTACTAGCTGTGTGTCTGCTGGTGGCTGGGCTGCAGGCGATGGACAGCAAAACGTATGGAGTGCAGCTGTGTGGTCGAGAGTTCATCCGAGCGGCCATCTTCACCTGTGGAGGGAGACGGTCACTCAGTGAAGGTGAGGCATGCTGCTGGCTGGACAAGCTTTCTCTCAGCTGGCTTATAGCTCAGTGTGTTTCTAAGCGTTGCACATCTTATTCTAGTCCAGCACTAATACACCAGATTCAGCTAATCAATGGCTATAAATTATTAGTTGAGTAGTTGAATCAGGTGTGTTGGGCTGGAACAGAAGTGGTGCAACTCTGGTGCCTGGAACGGCCCCTCAGGGTCCCTTCCAACAGGCCACCTCCTTGGGGGCCCCTGGCTGGTCCAGAGAGTTCCAGGAGGCTGGGGTGTTCAGCAGGCCAGCCCGCACCTTCATCTCAGAGGAGGTGCTGGATGCTCTTCGTACATCTGACTTTCTATGTGTTTCCCCAACAGCCACATATACAGTGCATTCGGAAAGTATTCAGACCCCTTGACTATTTCCACATTTTGTTACGTTACAGCCTTATTCTAAAATTGATTAAATTGTTTTTTCCCCTCATCAATCTACACACAATACCCCATAATGACAAAGCACAAAGTTGTTCTTATTTCTATGTGCAAATTTATAAAAAAAAAAAAAAGGAAATATAACATTTACATAAGTATTCAGACCCTTTACTCAGTACTTTGTTGAAGCACCTTTGGCAGCGATTACAGCCTCGAGTCTTCTTGGGTATGACGCTACATGCTTGACAAACCTGTATTTGGGGAGTTTCTCCCATTCTTCTCTGTAGATCCTTTCAAGCTCTGTCAGGTTGGATGGTATTTTCAGGTCTCTCCAGAGATGTTAGATCAGGTTCAAGTCCAGGCTCTGGCAGGGCCACTCAAGGACAATCAGAGACTTGTTTCCGAAGCCACTCCTGCGTTGTCTTGGCTGTGTGCTTAGGGTCGTTGTCCTGTTGGAAGGTGAATCTTCGTCCCCAGTCTGAGGTCCTGAGCGCTCTGGAGCAGGTTTTCATCAAGGATCGCTCTGTACTTTGCGCCGTTCATCTTTCCCTCGATCCTGACTAGTCTACCAGTCCCTGCCACTGAAAAACACCCCCACAGCATGAGGCTGACACCACCATGCTGCCAGGTTTCCTCCAGATGTGATGCTTGGCATTCAGGCCAAAGAGTTCAATCTTGGTTTCATCAGACCAGAAAATCTTGTTTCTCATCAGTCCTTTAGGTGCCTTTTGGCAAACTCCAAGCGGACTGTCATGTGCCTTTTACTGAGGAGTGGCTTCCGTCTGGATTGGTGGAGTACTGCAGAGATGGTTGTGCTTCTGGAAGGTTTTCCCTTCTCCACAGAGGAACTCTGGAGCTCTGTCAGAGGGACCATCGGGTTCTTGGTCACCTCCCTGACCAAGGCCCTTCTGCCGCGATTGCTCAGTTTGGCCGGGCGGCCAGCTTTAGGAAGAGTCTTGGATGTTCCAAACTTCTTCCATTTAAGAATGATGGAGGCCACTGTGTTCTTGGGGACCTTCAATGCTGAATAATTTTTTTGGTACCCTTCCCCAGATCTGTGTCTCGACACAATCCTGTCTCGGAGCTCTACAGACAATTCCTTCGACCTCATGGCTTGGTTTTTGCTCTGACATGCACTGTTAACTGTGGGACCTTATATATACAGTTGTGTGCCTTTCCAAATCATGTCCAATCAATTGAATTTACCACAGTTGGACTCCAATCTAGTTATAGAAACATCTCAAGGATGATCAATGGAAACAGGATGCACCTGAGCTCAATTTCAAGTGTCATCGCAAAGGGTCTGAATACTTATGTAAATAAGGTATTTCTGTTTTTATTTTTAATACATTTGCACAACCTACAAAAACATTTGCTTTGTCTTTATGGGGTATTGTGTGTAGATTGTTGAGGACATTTTTTTATTTAATCAATTTTAGAATAAGGCTGTAATGTAACAAAATGTTGAAAAAAGGGAAGGGGTCTGAATACTTTCCGAATGCACTGTATGGCCACACTTATTAAGAATTTAATCTGTTTATGAAATACATAAATAAAATAGATTACATTACACTAGAAAAACGTTATTGTCAACCCAATGTGGAAGTGAACCTTTGGCTTTACACATAAAAACAAAATCAGAGCATCGGAGTGCTTTATCATCAAGAACATAGACTACTGAAACTATTGCCTACAGTAACATTCTATTGATTATGTGCATAGGGCCTTATAGAATAAGGAGTATAAGGCATTTGTAGCCACTCAATTCCACTGAAGCCAAGGAGATTTTATTTAAAATACCTGCAAAATGGTTTGGTTGTTCAATGCGAAGATGAACACCGGGTATAGTGATTAACATGTTTATTGAAGTTTTCATTTGGAAAGAAATACAATAACAGGTATCAGGAATGTGTGTATTTGTGCGGTTTCTTATACTGTGACCATGATTGTTGTGTGACTCGGAAAGGCAATGTTGTTTTAAAGAGAAAAAAGCTACAGATGAAGTAACAAAAAATACAAAAAAGAAACATTAAAAATATTAAAAGAAGACCAAAATAAAAGTAAGAGCAGAGGCAATTGTTTAGTTCTTAAACACTTATTTAAGAGAATCCTGAATATAAGATCCTGAATAGTCACCACAGCATCATTGTTCTTTTGCCTTGTATAACTGGATCCCATTCTCATATAGCTAGATATTTTGACATTGAAAGGTCATATTTTGTCGGCGGTTAGGACGGTGAAAATAAAAGGTGCAAGGTTAAGGAAAAACTAAAAGGGAAAAACTAAGTTAAACAAGATCAAATGTTTTTTTTGTGCAATTTGTACAAACACAAGTAAGCTTCAACTGTGTGATTTCACTATACTCAGTATTTCAAATCAACAGCAATGTTATTTATTGGGTGTTAGAATTCCCATAGCAAGAAAGTCAATCATTTCACAGGCTAGGTTAGAGATGCAACTTAATATGAGGAGAGCAGGAACTATACACTAAGGGCCGGAAATCAGAATAAAGATCATACAGAGAATCTCAATTTACCCAGCAACATATTTCCACCCTGAATCTCTCAACTCCAGTTTTCTAGATGACGGACAGACTAGAGAGATACCAGACATGGAGAAAATGAGAGAAAAATACTATTTTCTACATCTAGTTTACCATTGACACTTGCTCACACACTACACTGTTCCACTTTCCAAATACTTTCCTCAACACTTTCAAAGTTAGACTTCTTCATCAACACAATCATCAGTCTTCGCTCCTTAAATAAGGTTCTGTACAGTTTGCAATTGGTAAACGTGCAGCTAAAATCTACTAGGTGTTAACAATCTGTTTGAGTCGAATTCAAAATAAATCGAGAAGACACTAGTAAAAACTCAAACAAGAGCTGAATACATCACTTCTCTTATACTTTTATCCCTCAACACAATGCCAATTTCTCAAACCTATTTTCCATGAAAACCCATCCTCCAAACCCTCCACTGTTTCTTTCCTCTTCTACCTGTCCAATACAATATATGTACAGTACACACCACAGAATGCATTGTTACAGATGTAGGACCTTAATTTTACCCAGTTGTCTACCACAGGAAAATAATCCTGCAGCAACAGGAAATGTGAATTAATCTACATTTTTGTAGGGGTTGATAGATTTTTCGTTAGGGCAAATCAAGTCTGAAATTTAAAAGTGGAAATTACAAACATTAGAAGCCTTTTAAAAACGAAAATACACTACAAGTTTGTATTTCCTGCTTTTCAGGAAAATTCTCAGCAACAAAAGAGTGATCAAATGAAGATCCTACATCTGTACTGTTGCTCCTTCTTACTTCTATTAATACCTTAAAGTAGATAAGAGACTCTTGAAGGTAAATGTTCAATACAATCTACACATCCCAAACTTGCAGCAATAGCTTTGCAATGCAACATATTTCTGTGTATAACAAATCATATCAATTGCCTTCGTAAATTGATCAGTTGATCTTAAAAGTATAATTCCTTATACAAAGTACATTAAAACAAATTATTATTTTAAAAATATTGGTGTTTAAACTTGAACTATTTCCTACCCAACGTTGTGCTGATGACATCAGTAAGCAACTTCCATTGCAACATCAATAAACCTTTTTTAAATCTCCATACAGAGAACATGTCAATTAAGTTGTACAAATGTGATAAATCAACATTTACATTTTAAGTCATTTAGCAGACGCTCTTATCCAGAGCGACTTACAGTTAGTGAATACATATTTTTTATTTTTTTATACTGGCCCCCCGTGGGAATCGAACCCACAACCCTGGCATTGCAAACGCCATGCTCTATCAACTGAGCTACATCCCTGCCGGCCATTCCCTCCCCTACACTGGACGACGCTGGGCCAATTGTGCGCCGCCCATGAGTCTCCCGGTCGCGGCCGGCTGCGACAGAGCCTGGATTCGAACCAGGATCTAGTGGCACAGTTAGCACTGCGATGCAGTGCCTTAGACCACTGCGCCACTCAGGATTGAGTGATTGGTAGGTCTGCATCTATTGTGAAAATAAATCTGCCTAGCTAACAATGTGCTTAAAAATACTCCTATTGAATCCCAACAATGGAAAAAAAACATGACAAGTCTTCAACATGTTTCGATTTCCTGGATCACACACCTCTCCGCAAAAACTCTCTTCTCAAAAATCTGTCCTTTAAGACAATTAAGACAACATTAAAACTATTACCTAACTATAGCCTGCTACCAGGAACCAGTCCCTGAACGGGTACAGACAAAATAACATAAAACATTTTCTACCAAGGTTACTTCTAGAAAAGTGTTGTGAAATGAAAATAAACATAAAATGATAAAATGATCTTATAGTCAGTAATGCCCAGGGCTGTTGGACATGCCGACAAAATGGCCTTCCTCTGTTTGTGTTTTTACTAACATCGCAGTGCTCTATATTCCAACTCCCGCTATAATTCTCAAATACTAAGGTGGATTTTTTTTTATTGAAGATCTGATTCACCAGCTGAAAGCTACATCTCATTTTGTCCAAAGGGTCTTTGACAATCACTGTAATGTCACTGAAATTTCGGCTTTGATTCTTCTATCATCAAAATAACACCACATAAGTGTCTGTATTTTGAATTAGGCCTGATTAATACACATCTAATCAGCCCTTGTAAATAACCAACATGAACAGAAAGGTTAACGTAGGGCTTTCTCTTAAGGCTCAACAGTTGAGAACTCAACCAACACAGTTACTGGCCTCTGAGAACAAATTCAAAACACATGAACGTTTCCTTATTAACACCTCTCCATTGGTTGCCTGATCAAGGAGACCATGTCCTATTCGATGATTGGTGCAGAGCGATCGTTGGTCACCGTCTTTCTGAGTCGGATATGGGCAAATGGGTTGGTCCTGCAAGGGAGACAATGTGCATATCAGGCATGACAGAAGCTTAGACACGTTTATCGACAGGAATGTATCTAAAGTGGACCAGGGTTGGTGACTACTGCAGTGCAGTATGTCTACTGTATAAATAATATAATGAATGCATTTACCAGGTTGGTGAGGGTGGAGGAGAGGCGAAGTCTGATGAGAGCTGTAGTAAAAGGGATAAAGATCCTAGTGTTATTAGCCCATTACATATCATATCTACATTATATTCTGTCATTATAAGCCATCTATACCTCTTGCATCAGCATTGACAGAGCCGGTCGGTTAGAGGGCCCTGCCCACTCTACCCCTTCACCTCTGACCTTCGGCCTCAGGCTGACCTGGTTGGAGTCGGCCATGCTGTAGGGGCGCGGGCGGAAGGTGCTGACCCTCTGAGGGGGGAACGAGCACTCCTCCTCAGACTCAGGGGTCAGGGCAGGCAGGCCAGGGGAGACCAGCTTGTCTAACTGACCCGTACTGGTGCTGTTGACCTTAGAGAGGAGCGGGGAGCTAGAGAGAAACAAGTAGTAAATGGTTCATTTTCCAAGTGTCTTGCTCAACTCAACATCCTTAATGACAACAACAGGCATATTGTTCTGACATTTCAGAGTAAGGAAGAACGGAGGAAAGTGGTCATGCTAACTCATCAACTGTACTGTTGATCTTGGAGAGCAAAGGGGACCTAAGAGGTGGTAAAAGATTAGGACAGAGCCTAGGCAGATGGAAAGAATGAGTGAAGGTCATTTCTTGTTATTCCTCTCTAAGGGCCCTGTCTTTTTGCTTGGCATGGAAACATCAAAATGACATTGACACAGAGAGAAATAAAAGCAGAAAAGGGGAAGGATGCCATACAGTGCATTTGGAAAGTATTCAGATCCATTAACTTTTTCCACATTTTGTTACGTTACAGCCTTATTCTAAAATTGATTCAATTAAACGTTTTCCTCATCAATCTACACACAATACCCCATAATGACAAAGCAAAAACTTTTTTTTAGAAATTTTTGCTAATGTATAAAAAAAAATAAAAAAATAACTTATTTACATAAGTATTGAGACCCTTTGCGATGAGACTTGAAATTGAGCTCAGGTGCATCCTGTTTCCATTGATCATCCTTGAGATGTTTCTACAACTTGATTGGAGTCGACCTGTGGTAAATTCAATTGATTGGACATGATTTGGAAAGGCACACACCTGTCTATATATATAGGTCCCACAGTTGACAGTGCATGTCAGAGCAAAAACCAAGCCATGAGGTCGAAGGAATTGTCCGTAGAGCTCAGAGACAGGATTGTGTCGAGACACAGATCTGGGGAAGGGTACCAAAAACTTTCTGCAGCATTGAAGGACCCCAAGAACACAGTGGCCTCCATCATTCTTAAATGGAAGAAGTTTGGAACCACCAAGACTCTTCCTAGAGCTGGCCGCCTGGCCAAACTGAGCAATCGCGGCAGAGGGCCTTGGTCAGGTAGGTGACCAATAACCTGATGGTCACTCTGACAGAGCTCCAGAGTTCCTCTATGGAAATGGGAGAACCTTCCAGAAGGACAACCATCTCTGCAGCACTCCACCAATCAGGCCTTTATGGTAGAGTGGCCAGACGGAGCCCACTCCTTAGTAAAAGGCATGACAGCCCGCTTTGACTTTGCCAAAAGGCACCTAAAGGAGTTTCAGACCATGAGAAACAATATTCTCTGGTCTGATGAAACAAAGATTGAACTCTATGGCATGAATCCCCATCCAACCTGAAAGAGATTGAGAGGATCTGCAGAGAAGAATGGGAGAAACTCTCCAAATACAGGTGTGCCAAGCTTGTAGCATCATACCCAAGAAGACTCTAGGCTGTAATCGCTGCCAAAGGTGCTTCAACAAAGTACTGAGTAAAGGGTCTGAATACTTATGTAAATGTAATATGGTTTAATACATTTGCAAAAAAATCTAAAACCTGTTTTTGCTTTGTAATTAAGGGGTATTGTGTGTAGATTGATGAGGGGGGGAAAACAATGTAATCCATTTTAGAATAAGGCTGTAACGTAACAAAATGTGGAAGAAGTGAAGGGGTCTGAATACTTTCCGAATGCACTGTATCTGTGTCAAAGTGTCAGTGATCTCTCTCAGCTTCTTGTGAATCAGCCAACATCATCACTGCCAGTTTGTAGACATCACTGTGGTACTGAAAGACAATAATGTTGTTGACAACGCTGCTGATAGGCTGTTAGATCAGAGTCAATAAAGGGAAGGGTGGAGACCATAGCGGAAGGATTTCTAGAGTTACAGTGTCAAGATTTAATCATAATTCTGCAAAGTTGACTTCCATTTAAGACAATAACATTTTGAGGAATGATCATAACAGTTTCTTGTTTCTATGGTGACAGACCTGCTGTGGAGGGGATCCAAGGTGTTGGGGTAGGGCTGAGTGTAGGAGAAAGGGAACCAGCCTTTCCTGTAAGGAAGAGAGGGAGGAATTGTGTTGGTATTATCCATATATATAACCTAGAAAACCCATGGATTGCCTGAAGATGTAATTTCAGAACAGTCCTCAGTTGGTGTTTGAAGAATTGTAGACTTTTGTACAGATGAATGGTGGGTTCTAACTCTTACCGTCCAGTCCGTTCATTCTGGCCATAGTGCCACCCGTCTCTGGGCTCAGAGATGAGGAGGCTGAGAGCATCACCTGGCAGAAAGTGAAGTAAGCAGGCCCCGCCCCCTCCACTGCCCTCTGACCCCCCAGGAGCGTGGGCAAATATGGCTTCCACACGAGACGGGCTGGAGAGAGGTAGAACTCTGTCTCTGGGCAGAGTGGAACCTGGAAGATAGAGAGAGAGCGGGACAGAGGAGAGAGGGAACGTGAAATGAATTAAATAGACATCACATTTGGAAAGAAAAGGACAAGATGGTGAATAAAAAGTGAAGGGGGGGTATCAAAACCTACCCATAAACACTCCCACCCGGGCCTCGCTGACCGGTCTCCTAGGCAACGGCAGTGTAGACGTTCCATACATCTCCGCTGCCTTCATCAGCATGGGATTATGGGACAGCAATGGTGTGTTCCCTCCTCCTAGCCCCCCCTGGTGATGCAGCGAGGGGGTTATGGCTCTGGAGAGAGGTGCACTGTGGGGTAGTGGAGGACTGTGAGGGGCACTGAGGGACAGCGGCAGGGCCAGGCCCTGTAGGGAGGAGTAGGATGGGGAGCCCTGGCTGAGAGAAAGCACAGTGGAGGGGATGAGACTTGGGGAGAGGCTGGAGGTGCTGGTGGCCAGGAGGAGAGAGGACTGCTGGGCTTGGCTGGAGCCAACCATGGAGGAGGTGGATGAAGTAGTGGGAGTGTTAGCAGTAGTGATAGCATTAGCGCTTGTGTTGTTGTTAGCATTGGGGATAGCTGAGGCACTAATAGGCGTGCTGGTCTGCTGGGTGGAGCCTGCCCCACTACCTCCAATGGCCCCTCCAGTGGCAGCGAGGGAGCGGAATGTCTGGGGTCCGGGGGAGTTTTGGGGAGGGGGGGTGTCACTCTGGGAAGAAGAGCGGATGGGCCTCTGCTGCTGGGAGCCACCATTCAACAGGGGTGGGACCTCCTGTACTGACAGCCTCTGAAAGAGAGAAATGGTAAGAGAGAGAGAGAAGACAGAGAGATGAGAAGAGACAATGGAATTTTGCTAAATTACTGAAAACCATCTGAATCCTGTCTAAATAATAGAATACCCTAATCTTATAATCATTTCACTTTGTCTTATAAAGTACATGTAATTCAGACGTTTGTCTGTGAATTCCTACTAATGAATTGAAACCCCTTGCTCTCACCTGTTCTGGCTGTGCAGCGCCCAGTTTGGCGTGTCGGAGGAGCTCAGCTATCCCAGATGCCCCAGAGCCCTGGGGGGCGGTGTGACGCAGCAGGTTTAGTGCCCGTTCAGGTAGTCTGGTTGGCTGGGAGCATGACTGTTGCCATGAGGACAGCTTCTGTGACAGGAGCTCTCTCACCTGGACACAGGGAGGAGGAGAGGCAGGTTGGCCGTTGGATGGGGGTCAGGGACAGAGAGAGTGTGTGTGTGTGTGTGTGTGTGTGTACCTTGCAGTGGTAGTTGATGAGCAGCTTGGTGACGGAACACTGGCGGTCCACCAGGAAGCAGTATCGTCTCCTCTCCTCCGTCAGCGCCGAGCGGTAACCCACGGCAACCAGCGTGTCCAGCTCAGCCTGACGACGACTCATCAGCTCCACATACTGACAGAGAGGTTAGTAAACACACACACATACACAGATGTAGCATAACAGAGGCAGCGGAGAAGGAGATATGTGACCTTTATAATACACTGTAAGGAGAGGCACAACAGAGGGACCAAGAGGAAGAAGTGACATCATATCCTGTCTGCTGAGCAGCGATAAACTAAATCCTTAACCTTTTCTTCCATCGTCCACCCCCTTCTTAATTCCTGTTTTCTCATTTCTAAGATTTCTCCTCTTTCTCTTCCCTATCCATTTAGTTTTACTTCAGTAAGGACTGTGGAAGCCAAATCAGCTGAGACAGATTGCTGTTTAATCTCATCCATACGTACACACACACAAACACTTGACTGTGCCTTGTAATGCTGAGTAAGATGCTTTAGCCTGGTGGTGTTTCCAAGAAAATCCCACACAAATATCTGTGTCAAAACACCATTGTAAGTGTTTCACCAATACACAACTGCACCTTTGAAACGTTACATACAAAACACTATTGACACAAAATGGTGTAGTTTGATGCCAGTTACCTGCATCTCCCTATCTCCGTACTTGTTGGGATGGCGACTGCCCTGGCTCTTCCTGCGCAGCTTCTTGAGCTGTGATTGGCAGCGCTCGATAGATTCTGACTTCGACTTGCGCTCACTCTGATATTTCTTCAACGTGGCCTGAGATCGAGAGAGAACGGAGCGAGAAAACAGAGAGCAATAGATAGAAAAATTGTTACAGTCAGAAAAGGGGTTGCGCTGTACAGAGAATAAAATATTTTAGAGAGAAGGAAATATTTTTAAGGAGAATACATAGATAAACTCACAGTGAGATATTTAATATCCAACTCCAGCTTTTGTTCCAACTGGGACAGCAGCTCAGAATGGAACAGCTTCAACTGTAGATCATATTATACCATCATTCATACAGCATCACAATATTTAACAATCAATCATATCACCACACACGCACACACGGTAAACACTCACCACGTCCTCCAGTTGAACCTGAATCTGCCTGTGTACCTCGGCCATCTGGAATAACGTGTCTCCTGGAATAATAATAATAAATAATATGCCATTTAGCAGACGCTTTTATCCAAAGCGACTTACAGTCATGCGTGCATACATTTTTGTGTATGGGTGGTCCCGGGGATCGAACCCACTACCTTGGCGTTACAAGCGCCGTGCTCTACCAGCTGAGCTACAGAGGATACAGAGAATACGTCATCAACACAGGGATACAGAGAATACATCATCAACACAGGGATACAGAGCGGGATAAAAGAGCTGGGAAAAAAACACTTTAAATCATATGTTTTGACTTCATGTTGTCTGTATGTCAAATATTATCTCTGAGGTGTTGGATCAATTAAGTATTATTTTATCTCACCTGGAGCTGTTATCTGACTGAATGATTGTATCTTTCAACTTCTCAGACTATGATGTCAGCTGTAGGTCTGCCAATGAGGTAAAGGCTGTGTGTGTCTCTCTCCCACAGCACAGTAGTTTGTGGTGTCTGGCATCTCTCCCTCCTGCTCTCCCCCTCCCCGACTGTTTGCAGCATTACAATGAGATCATGTGGTGTTGTTAATCTCTCAACAATGATCCCACTCTCTCCCTCTCCCTCAGTTCCCTCACGCTCTCTCTCTCAGCTCCCTCCCTCACTTACTCCCTACTTTCTCTCTTCCCTCCACTCTCTAGCTCTCTTCTTTTCCCATAGTCCCTTAGTTTACCTCTCTTAGTACCCCCTCTTTCTCACCCCCCCCCCCACCGGTCTCTCTCTCTCTCTCTCTCTCTCTCTCTCACACACCCAGTCACTCACCCAGTTCTTTGGACCCTTGGCTGTCGCTGGCCAGTTCTCCCAGTTTGACCAGACCATCGAAGTATCCCTTAGCTGCCACCGTCACTCCTGAGAGGAGAACCCGTTTCAGTGAGCGGCACTATGTAACAAAGACCCTCTATACACTATCCCTCTAAATGGGCTTTAGGATTGGGCCTGGGTGGAATGCAGCTTCTATGCCAGAGACACCAGAGAGGCATCATTAAAATGTCCAAACAAACATGCCCACCCAACGCCACAACTCCACTAGATATACTATACCACACATTATAAACCGGGTGGTTCGAGCGCTGAATGCTGATTGGCTGACAGCCGTGGTCTATCAGACCGTATACCACGGGTATGACAAAACATTTATTTTTACTGCTCTAATTACGTTGGTAACCAGTTTATAATAGCAATAAGGCAGCTCCGGGGTTTGTGGTATATGGCCAATATACCACGGCTAAGGGCTGTGTCCAGGCACTCTGCATTGTGTCGTGCTTAAGAACAGCCCTTAGCTGTGGTATATTGGCCATATACCACACCTCCTCTGGCCTTATTTCTTAATTATACAGTATACTGTATGTCCACACCACTCTCTCTCACCTGTCAGGGCTTTCTCATAGTGTTTCCCCATGGTCACAAAGTTCTTCAGACTGGGGTTGAACTGGTCCAGAATCCCCTACAACACACATGACAACAATAGACAATATTCATGTCTCCTCTTCAACTAACCACTTAGTCACAGTCTGTGATCATTGCTGCTAGCAGACTGAGTTTCAACAAAACCGTTATATAGGGCACTCGCCTGACTACATCTACAGAC
The DNA here is from genome assembly GCF_964263955.1 of Coregonus lavaretus. Lineage (NCBI taxonomy): Eukaryota > Metazoa > Chordata > Actinopteri > Salmoniformes > Salmonidae > Coregonus > Coregonus lavaretus. The sequence goes on along the minus strand of NC_139990.1, from coordinate 50,522,034 downwards.
TGATTCATTGCTCTTGGAGACAACAACACTACACACTGTACCTTATACACGTTTTCTGTCATCTTGTTGACCTCATCTGAACGAGACATGGTGTTTCAGAATGTTTATGTATTGTAGTCTCCTCCCCTGTATGTTAGGACATCAGGCTTTACAACAACAGACTGAAGGCCCCTGGAAAAACAAAGATGGAGAGAAATAAGTGTTGGCAGGTAGCCTAGTGGTTAAGAGTGTTGGGTCAATAACCAAAAGGTCGCTGGTTCGAATCCCAGAGCAGACTAGGTGAAGAATATGTCAATGTGCCCTTGAGCAAGGTACTTAACCCTAATTGCTCCTGTAAGTTGCTATCGATAAGAGTGTCTGCTAAATGACTGAAATATAAAATTAATTAAAGTATAAAGACCTTCTATGAGAAGTCTAACCAGCCACCCAAGAGGAGAGATATTCAGGCCGAGGTGGTCGGAGGTGACCTGAAAATCCAACTCACCCCTACAGAGTGCGATGGAGGGTATTCATCAGTGGTCTACGATCCATACAGGAGGCAAGGACCAGACCGCTTATCCCTAAACTACAACCCTGCGTACCCAACATGTTTGTGCTGTGACCCATCTTTTAGAGTTGTTTGTGACTGTATTAAGTCTATTCCCAAAACTTCTAGAAGTCCTATGCCGTGACCCAAGAGGAATCAACCACAGCCCACCAGTGGGTCCTGAGCCAGTCTTTGGGAACCCCGGCTGCTCCTCATCAAGAGGGTGACCTTCCAGAGCTAACGGCTGGGAATGTTGACTTTATGTCCTGCTCCATTATCCGATATGGGTCAACATTTTTCCTGTAATCTCTTTAGGATAACAAAGGAGGGCTGTAAGGGGAAAAGCTGAGTTGAGCGAGACTTTAGCCATTTAATCCTGGGGGGAATTCTGTCGCCGAACAGCTTGGTCGGTTCAGCGCCGGTTCTCTCTCTGTGGTCCGATGTTTATTCAGCGCCATGACACTTGTGCCTGGAGTTGGAAAAGTCCATTGTTCTTATCTGAGGGGTTATGACTGGTCTGGCACAAACTGATAGCAGAAACCTTTGGGTTGCCCTAACGTAGGGTAGTGATAAAGTAATTGGTGGACTCAATCACATAAGTTAAGAAGTGCCGTGTTATTCACATCCATATGGAAGCAGGAAAAACAACCTCAGGGCCTGGAATCAAAGCAAAGGAGGGTCTGACCACTGTTTTAAGACACGTTTTGGTCATAATGTTATTGTTACGTGTGACATGTTTTTCTTTCTCCCAATCTTCCTTTGTAGTGTGTGTGTGTAGTTCAGAGTGGTTGTTCTGTTTGTGTGTTCTGGTTATTACAGGTGTGCTGAGTTGCGGCTGACGATGGTGGGCGTGGCTTCGGTCCGGAGTCCTGGCAGCTGTGGTTGAGTGACTGATTGACTAGAGTATATAAACTGTTTGCCGTGTGAGCTCAAGAGAGAGAGGGGGCACTTTTTGTTTGGCTGTTTGTCTGAGGATTTGGTTATTGGTTGTTTTGATTTATCTTTGTTTGTGTTCCAGTCTGTCCTCCTGCTGTGTTCCACCCTACCTGGGTCCTGGAGAAGGGAAAGGTAGTTCTGCCCATGGGTGTACATTCACATGTAGATAACCCACTGTTTTACACACTAGGTTAGCCGGGCGGGTGTCACCCCTGTATTTGTGGTAACAGGTAGGAAAGCGGGTTAAGGCTTAGAGTGTGTTAGGAAGGATTAGGTGTGTAGAAGAGGAGGGACCTTTTGTTTATTTTCATTACTTGGACCCCGTTCCCAAACATTCCCTTCTCTTACCTTGGTTTGTTTGATTGGTCTTTGTTTTATTACTGTTTCTTTATGGCTGTTATATATTATGTTGTTCAGTACCTTACTAAACGTCCCCAGAGGGCTAACATTGAGTTCTGGTTGTTGTGTCTGGTTATTTTAGTTCGTTACACCCCACATTTCTTCCTCATCCATCTAGTTTACATTGTGTGCACGGGCATTTACGTCTCCTCCTCAGACGAGCTACACCCGAGGGGAGAACGTAACAGTTATCTTTCATATGGGGGGGGGTTACGTTTAACTTCATAACTCCGACGCAGAAGTGATTCCAGATGTATCACATGACCTAAGCAAAATACACCAGGGTATCACTGTATAATACATGGTGTCTGCAGTGGTGGAGCACCTACTGGGAAAAAACATCATTTGTTACTGTGAAGTATAATCCAATTAAATCAAAGTTTATTTGTCACATGCACAGGATACAGCACGTGTAAACAGTACAGTGAAATGCTTACTTGCAAGCTATAGCACACTGAGTAACAGCTCATTCTAACTGCTCCACTATAATGCCTAACATCCTGACCTCCTGAGTGGCGCAGTGGTCTAAGGCACTGCATCGCAGTGCTAACTGTGCCACTAGAGATCCTGGTTCGAATCCAGGCTCTGTCGCAGCCGGCCGCGACCGGGAGACTCATGGGCGGCGCACAATTGGCCCAGCGTCGTCCAGGGTAGGGGAGGGAATGGCTGGCAGGGATGTAGCTCAGTTGATAGAGCATGGCGTTTGCAACGCCAGGGTTGTGGGTTCGATTCCCACGGGGGGCCAGTATAAAAAAATATGTATTCACTAACTGTAAGTCGCTCTGGATAAGAGCGTCTGCTAAATGACTAAAATGTAACATATTACATGACACAATCAGAAGGTTTGTAATATAGACCACTTTATGCAACGCTTGTGTCATGCTTATGACACTTCATAACATGGGTTTGTGGAAATAGAGTGGGAAGACTAGACATACACTAATACTGTGTCTTAGAAATAATTATAGTCATTCAAGTTCTATTTTGTAAACCTACAGTACTCTCGCCATGATGAATGGCACTCACACAAGCCTCTTCTCTCTAGTGTTACAGCACAGTGGCCCTCGTGTCGGACCTACACACACATCTGACCTCACTCAACACTAAGGCTCACACATGCTCCTTTCAGACAACATCCTGTGAGTGTGGCATTCTGCAGCATGTCATGCATTGGCTCATTTGTTGATGTCAGTGGATGGTCATTGGGCAGACCGACATGTATTGGGTAACACTGACAGGTCAGGCTGCTGTTGAATAGACCTGATGATATCATTTGATTCCACAGATGTATGGGTTACAACTCTGTACAGTACAATTGACCTCCTATGGACTTTTTGCAAGTACAACTATTGTTACCAATGTTCAAGGAGGCTCTGAGCTTATCTTATAGAGGTCCTCCAGCGATTAAAAAAAAAAAGGTTTCATGTTGAATATGAAGTATAAATACAGTAATGTCCACACACTTGAGGGTACATTTTTTTGGGAGCAAAATAGTACTTTTTAGACACAACTGAAAACGTCAAGGAGTAGGGCATTCAAGGAGTTACCCTTACAGAAAAAACACATGATGTATAAAATCCAGATTTCATGTGAAATTTCACGTGAACTTGTTTTTGGAACACTTCACATGTGATCATGTTTTCATGTAATCACATATTTCTTTCCATGTTGTCACATGTTATCGCATTAACTTCACATAAGATCACATGTGGTTTTCTTAACAATTCACATGTGATCACGTGAAATTCATGTGGTTTTTCGTAAGGATTGGTCTGATGGTCTGAGGTGATGTCATCGGCCTCCCCCCTTGCTTGAGGAACAATAGAGGAGCAATAGAGAACAAGAGAGGAAAGGCCACCACTTGTGTCATGTCATACCTGGATCACCTATTGAGATGTGCCTTTTGTTAAGTAAATCAGGTGTTGCATGAGGTGAAAAGGAGACTGGAGTGGGCCTAATTGGGTTAAGAAGAAGTGCACAAAGGCACCGTATCAATATCTGAAGAAATCCAATGAAGAATTTCATTGATTAATATCCTATTGTTGTAAATCAGGAAACAACCCAGGACTTCTTTCTAGCCAACTCAACACACTACCTCTGGTTCCCCATAAGCCCTGATCTACAATCAGCTATGCTTGTTATGTCCTGACGGCTAAGGTTAGGATTGGGGTTTGGTAAACTGACAGTAAATCTGCAGATAGGGGCACATTCTCAAGGTCCAACTTAAGAAGAGGTTCATACATTTCTTGTTATTCAAACCAGGTTGGTCAATTGGGAACCAATTCTCATTTGCAATGACAACATAGCCAAATATAGAATTACACAGCAAATGTATAATCAATGTACTAAAACACATCAGCACCGTTAAATGGTGTTATAAGGTAAGTTGGGTAATGCACACTCTCATTTTTTTTTATTTAACCTTTATTTAACCAGGTAAGCCAGTTGAGAACAAGTTCTCATTTACAACTGCGACCTGGCCAAGATAAAGCAAAGCAGTGTGATAAAAACAACAACACAGAGTTACATATGGGGTAAAACAAAACATACAGTCAAAAATACCCCAGAAAATATATATACAGTGTGTGCAAATGTAGCAAGTTATGGAGGTAAGGCAATAAATAGGCCATATTGCAAAATAATTACAATTAGTATTAACACTGGAATGATATATGTGCAAGAGATGATGTGCAAATAGAGCTACTGGGATGCAAAATAAATAACAATATGGGGATGAGGTAGTTGAGTGGGCTAATTTCAGAAGGGCTGTGTACAGGTGCAGTGATCGGTAAGGTTTTCTGACAACTGAGGCTTAAAGTTAGTGAGGGAGATAAGAGTCTCTAGCTTCAGAGATTTTTGCAGTTCGTTCCAGTCATTTGCAGCAGAGAACTGGAAGGAATGGCGGCCAAAGGAGGTGTTGGCTTTGGGAATGACCAGTGAGATATACCTGCTGGAGCGCAGACTACGGGTGGGTGTTGCTATGGTGACCAATGAGCTAAGATAAGGCGGAGATTTGCCTAGCAGTGATTTATAGATGGCCTGGAGCCAGTGGGTTTGGCGACGAATATATAGTGAGGACCAGCCAACAAGAGAGTACAGGTCACAGTGGTGGGTAGTATATGGGGCTTTGGTGACAGAACGGATTGCACTGTGATAGACTACATCCAATTTGCTGAGTAGAGTGTTGGAGGCTATTTTGTAAATGACATCGCCAAAGTCAAGGATCGGTAGGATAGTCAGTTTTACGAGGGCATGTTTGGCAGCATGAGTGAAGGAGGCTTTGTTGCGAAATAGGAAGCCGATTCTAGATTTCACTTTGGATTGGAGATTCTTAATGTGAGTCTGGAAGTTGAGTTTACAGTCTAACCAGACACCTAGGTATTTGTAGTTGTCCACATACTCTAGGTCAGACCCGTCGAGAGTAGTGATTCTAGTCGGGTGGGTGGGTGCCAGCAGCGTTCGATTGAAGAGCATGCATTTAGTTTTACTAGTGTTTAAGAGCAGTTGGAGGCTACGGAAGGAGTGTTGTATGGCATTGAAGCTCGTTTGGAGGTTTGTTAACACAGTGTCCAATGAAGGGCCAGATGTATACAAAATGGTGTCGTCTGCGTAGAGGTGGATCTGAGAGTCACCAGCAGCAAGAGCGACATCATTGATATACACAGAGAAAAGAGTCAGCCCAAGAATTGCTTAGTGGGTAAGAGCGTTGTGCCAGTAACCGAAAGGTCACTGGTTCTAATCCCCGAGCCGACTAGGTGAAAAATCTGTCGATGTGCCCTTAAGCAAGACACTTAACCCTAATTGCTCATGTAAGTCGCTCTGGATAAGAGCGTCTGCTAAATGACTAAAATGTAAAATTGAACCCTGTGGCACCCCCATAGAGACTGCCATAGTTCCAGACAACAGGCCCTCTGATTTGACACATTGAACTCTATCTGAGAAGTAGTTGGTGAACCAGGCGAGGCAGTCATTTGAGAAACCAAGGCTATTTAGTCTGCCAATAAGAATGCGGTGGTTGACAGAGTCGAAAGCCTTGGCCAGGTCGATGAAGACGGCTGCACAGTACTGTCTATTATCGATCGCGGTTATAATATCGTTTAGGACCTTGAGCGTGGCTGAGGTGCACCCATGATCATTCATTCTCTACTCATTCTGCCGTAGAAGGTCATTGAGTGATGTTCTATGAATAAATAGGCCTATATTTTCCATTAAATATAGACAATGATAGACACACAAAGCATCACTGCAAGATGTAGGCTAATATGTATATGTGCTTGAGGAATCTAATCATGTATGTGTACAGTACCCAAGTACGCTGTCATTATATGCGTTGTATAGTGAATACTGAATCACAGTATCTGAAATGGCTTTTGCAATTTGTAATGTAGCTATTTAAATACAATTTTTACATTTTGTTGCCAAAGATGTTTCCAAAACAGCTGCTAGGCCTATATAACTTCAACAACTGAAAACTGTTGACAAGCTCTGCATGAGTTTAAGTGATTACACCAGTATTGGCAACAATTACAAATGTGACAGAGATGTAATATCATAGGGGAAAAATATCATAAACAAATGTCTGTAAAACAGGAACATTATAAACAGATTGGAGGATTTATAGGTTCAGTGTTTATACCTTTGACTTTTATTGGAAAACATAACTAAAATGCAAAACATCTTCTCTAAACCAAGTTAAACGAATTCACAAGACTTGTAGGGTAAATTAAAGCCTGTGATAGTGGAAGAAATGAGAGACATAACTCTCTCGGCAAGTCAGTTATCACCAGTCTATAGCCTCCTCATTCAGCAACACCTGTTGATCTCTAGGCCTACATATAAAACTCATCGCAATTAATTCAAAGTTAGATAAGCAACAAAAGAGTTGATACAAAGTACGGTAGAATCGTACCTTTTCTGAGCTCATTGTTGAAGAAACAGATGACCAAAACTCCGTTTGGCTTTGTCCTTTTTGTCTTTTCTTCTATTGCTTTCCTCTTCGTTAGTGGGGGGTTGTTTCACCCACCAGAGCACTAAATCACAATCTCCCCCCCCCCCCCCCCCGCCTTCGTTCTCTCTCTCTCTCTCTCGCTCTCTCTCTCTCTCTCTCTCCCTATTTTCCCCCTTTCTCACCCACTCCCTCTTTTTATTTGTGCTCACACAAATCGGCGTCAGACTTTTGGTGCCGTTCTGTACCTCTCCTCATTGTCGACCCGATTAGCAACATGCCTTCACGCGCACACCCCCGACAGAAAATTCATCGCGAATAACCCCCCGACCACTGCTTCAAACTCCCTACAGTTAGAAGCCTCAGTTCTCTACCAATCTCTGTCTCTCTTTGCCACTCTCTCTTTCTCTCACAAAGTCCTCACTCTCTTTCAGTCTCTCGCTCACTATCCCACTATCCCTCTCTCTCTCTCACTCCGGCAGAATAACAATGAGCTAACGGGACCCGGGCTGAATAGCGGTATATAATGAGTTGAAACGTTTTAAAGCAGGGATGGCAGACCCCGCAGTCACGTATCATTGGCCTACATCCGCCACCCCCTTCTCACATTCCCTCCATTCGTTCTCTTAAGTGGGCAGTAGCCCTTTGGTTTATTATTCACATAATATTAAACATGTTGCCTATAGCCTATTACTTTAAACATGTTTTTGGATGAGAGTGATAAATCAATAGGAGTTTAAAATATTTGGCTAAAACGTTTTAAAATGCCAAAAATGTGATACAAAAACCATTCAATACTTTTCAGGTGATTCATCTGTTTGGTATGTCAAGGAGTTGACCCAGGGTTGAAGATCGGTCTAAAGCAAAGGTTAGTGTTAGGGTTATGCCAAAATTATGGTTAGAGTTGGGGTTACGCAAGGCTAGGGAAGGGATCCCATTTCCCTGTGCTACCCTCTGGAGGTAATTCCTTGAGGGAAATCCATGGTAAAAAAGTGATTCATTATGCCAAGATTAGAGTTATGGTTATGCCAAAATGGTTTAGGATTAGGGTTAGTGTTAGGAGTGTTAAGGTTGTGGTTGTGGCTAGGGTTAGGGTTTAACATATAGCTGGGTGTCAGTTTAATTGGGTTGCAATAGCTACCACTAACCAACAGGTGGCAGTTGTATGACGATAATCAGTGCAGTGGAATGCAACAAGCAGAACAGAATAGATGTCTAGAGTTTATGTCAAGACTACACACATGGGTATATTAAATAAACACAGGTAGGTTCATAAAAATAGGGTAAGAAGGCCAACAACTGGTTAAAGAGAGAAGTACAATTCGCAGAACTATTTTGTTGGCCACTATTGACTGTGCTGGTGAATTGGGTAGCTTCATTCTGCCTGATTCTATTGGCCTGACTGCAGAACAGAAGCTGCTCGTGAATTGGTCCATTTGGTAACTACAGTGGGAATAGATGTGAAACTGGGTTTGTGGTTCTTGGTCATTAGGTCTACCTCTATTGAGGTGTTGGCCTACTAGTATAGGTGGTTGATTGTCTGGTCTTGTGAGCCGGTGCCCTGGCACCTTGTATCTGAGCTGTAAAGCGGTTTGTCTCTGTTCACTTCCTCAGTCCTACTTTAAGACTGACTGACGCAGAACATATATTATTAAGGAGATTGACAGAAGGCAGTCCCTCTCAGTCTGTCTCTCTGTTCTTATCTTGCTCTTTCTGCCTCTGTCTGTTTCTTAGTCAATTCAATTCAATGGGCTTTATTGGCATGGGGAAACATATGTTTACATTGCCAACGCAAGTGAAATAGATAATAAACAAAAGTGAAATAAAAACACTAATAAATAAACAGTAAACATTACATTCACAAAAGTTCCAAAGGAATAGAGACATTTCAAATGTCATATTATGGCTATATACAGTGTTGTAACAATGTGCAAATAGTTAAAGTACAAAAGTGAAAATAAATAAACATAAATATGGGTTGTATTTACAATGGTGTTTGTTCTTCACTGGTTGCCCTTTTCTTGTGGCAACAGGTCACAAATCTTGCTGCTGTGATTGCACACTGGGGTATTTCAACGAATAGATATGGGAGTTTATCAAATTTGGATTTGTTTTCGAATTCTTTGTGGGTCTGTGTAATTCTCTCTCTCTATCTAGCTCTTACTAGCTCAGCATTATTATTTCTCCCTCTGTCCCTCTCTCGTTCATATCCTGATCCACACATCCGCTGCATCAGTGTCACGTTCTACTGAGGCTGACATCTTTCTTGGAACTTGAAGGAAGTTTACCGTGTGTGGCGCTAGATGTGGGTCACCTAGAGCTGTTTTCCTGGACAATGTCCCAGTGTGTCAAATGTGCCCCTAAGGCCAATCTCATGTATCTTGTTATAAAGCCACATTTAGATGTTCAAACCAAAGCAGGGGGGACTCCACATGATTATTGCATTTCCAATTTCGTTTTCATACTGTATGTTGTGTTTACATTCAACAGTATCTAGGCATCACATGATTATGCATAGTATTGACATCAGATGGAAGGACCAAGGACACGGATGGTAAACACATGATTCTGACAGTGTCTGTTGTTGCTAAGTTGAGTATCTTAGACTCAATGTTCATATCTGTTGATAATATTGGTGTCAGACTGCTGAAGGCACATGGACCAAGGACAGGGATGGTTGCTGTTATCGTATCGTGGAACTTCCTGATGTTGTGAGATTCTCTCTGGTGTTTACAGAACACTGGTGCTGTGAGATCAGGATATCAGGGCTGGCTTAGAGAAAACAGTTGTAGAAGTTGAGCATGTACTGGAAAATGCATGGGAAAAATGAATGGTATAGTTGTTAACATTGATGATGATTATGAGTATACAGTATGTGTATAAGTGTATGAAAGCGTATATTCTTATTTTACATTTATGTAGTTCTGTCCTTGAGCAGTTCTTGTCTATTAATGTTCTGTATTATGTCATGTTTCATGTTTTGTGTGGACCCCAGGAAGAGTAGCTGCTGCTTTAGCAGGGGATCCTAGTAAAATACTAAAAACTCATTATATCACACAATCACCAGTATGGCTGACCCGGGGTGAGAGTTGTATCTAAGGACATGATCTAACAGTCTGTTATTATAAGGTGGAGGGTAAAGAAGACTAAAACAAACACATGACCTATAAATACTACACAGGCCTCAGATTGTGAATTTGGCTTACAGGTCAATGTCACCTACTGTCTCACTAAACCATCTGTAAGTATGTAACCAGGTATTCATCTCTCATTATGTAAGGAGATCAGAGTGCAGTGGCGGCTCCTGAAAAAATTCTCAGGGGGGGCAATTTTTCTGATGATTTAGATGACCTACACACATTTAAAAAAAGATATGTCCAGCAACAACATGAAGACAGGGGCAGCATATAAATCAATACCAGAAGCATTTATTGACTGATCTCAAAAGTGTTGGCTTACCAGGGTTGGTGGAGCCCTCAGTTTCATCTTTGCCTCGCAAAGCTAACTCAAACACTCCGCAAAACTTCACACACTGGATTAGCCGGCTGAGGATGTGGCGGTTCTTGCTAATGTCGTAGTAAATATATTTGTTATAGTGAATATGGAATATGATATGTTGAGTAAAATGTTGTGCTAAGATCTATTTAGGTCAGGAGCTGGTTATAAGTTATGTTCCTATCCAATAACAATGGACAAAAGGGTCCTATCTTGTCAGCCTTGTCAGTTTCAGTTCTCCAGTAAACTTGTGATTATCAACACTAACCTCATCGTTGTGGCGGCGGACAGCTAGCCTGTATCCCTCATCCAGTTGAGTGGGAATGTTCACTCTCCCCAAAGCAGACAATCTCAAACAGCTATCCATGTGGGTCTTTGACAGCTCATGTTTCTTAATCTTTCCTGAAAGATGGTGCATGTCCGTTACACACCAGTCGCTGTCCAAGTGGTGCTGTCTGCCGTGCCGCCTTCAGGGTGAAAGAGTAAGCAGGGGGTAGCAGAAGACTGCATTAGCTACATCGCAGCCTGCTAGCCAGGTTTTTCGTTCGTACCAATTTTTGGAAAATCCTCGGGTGTAGGACTTCCCCCCTTTAGTAGAAACCTGTTGAATTATTAAATTTGGTCTGGGAGGTCCTAATTGTTTCGTTGCCAATTTATCTTCATTTGTTCGCCGACAAAAAGGAACTTCTTTCAAAGACACAATCGAGTTGCACTGAAGCCTAGCCATTTTGATAGAAGTAGTGAATTGATTGACGCTGCTACCCGCTCTTTTCTTAGTTACGTTCATGGTTATATGTTACGTATGACGAAAGCGCGTAAGTGCAAGCCCTCAGAAACCCATAGAGATTGTATTGAAAGCTCTGATATTTGAAAAAAATAGATTTTACATGGGAGTCTATGACAGACTTCTGGGCGATTTTCAACCTGACTGAAATCGCCCCAAAAGGGGGGGGGGGGGGGGGGCATTTGAAGCACGACTTTAGCCTGATTGGACATTTAGTGGCACTGTGGCAGATCAGACGTCTAGATTACAACACTGATAACTACTGTTGCCGTGATATAATTGATTAGAAAAAAAATCCCTTCCTTTTCCCGTTTGGCAGTGCGTCGCCCATATCGCCCTATTGAACACACCGCCCCTGTCAGAGTGACTCATCACTTCACACTGGGATTGACTCAGTGGGTTCTATGTACGAATTTCTGTGACAGAATTCCACCAGTGATATTCTATGGCAAAATTCTCTTGGTGTTCCAGAATTCTCATGATGTTCTATGGCAGAATTGATATCATGTGCATGTAGGTGTGTGTCTCTCTCTATTTCTGTTACAGTCATCTATGACAGTGCAGTGTCATGTGTGGCTGTGACAGTGCAATGTGGTGTGTCTCTGTGTCTGTAACAGTGCAGTGTGTGTCTGTGTATGTCTGAGTGTGAGGTATTCTCTGAACTGTCACCCTGAGTGTGCCATGTGTTGGAGGATAATAGAAGCTAACCAGGTTGTTCACTACCTCTCAGAGAGGGATTCTGCTTCAATCTGCCTAATCTGGCCTGACCAGATGGCATTTTATATAGTAAGGCATCTACAGAATACTACTGTCATGTGGATCAAACTCTGTAATTATTAGATACAATTCAACCTTGGTCTCTCTTGGAAATGTGAAACTCAGAAAATTCCATTTGATTAAAGCACCTCTCCAATTCTATGATGAATTATCATTATAATTCAATTCTGCTCCATTATGTATTCCAGTGAATGACAACATCCTCTTTCAGTCCCATAAACATGTCATGTGACTTAACCCTAACTAATGCGAACCCTCAAGTGTTCACCCTATTAATCTGGTTTGGAAACCCAAAGTCCAGGTGTAGTCTGTGTGTGCGTGTGTGTGTGTCTGTGTGAAGTGGGTTAACCAGATGTCTGCCCCAGAAAGTGCTGATGCTTCTAGTGCTTTCTAGTACCCTAAACAGTCAAGACAGCCAGGACGTCAACATCATCATCATCATTTAGAAAGCTAATAAATGTATACTTGTTGAAGACTAATCTCGGTTAACCCCAAGCTAAAATCTTGCGTAATTTGGTCAGATGCTCGGTTTATTGAGTGTATAGACAGTCCTATTTAACTATATGTGATTGAAGCAGTGATACACCCCATACGGTACCTCTCTGATTCACCTGTTGTGACAGCCTAATAGACCCGGAAAGAAAGGCTGCACAGTACAGTATTTAAATCAGTAACGTGACCACAGGAGGTTGGTGGCACCTTAATCGGGGAGGATGGGCTCGTGGTAATGGCTGGAGTGGAATGGTATCAAATACATTAAACACATGGTTTCCATGTGTTTGATGCCATTCCATTAGCTCAGTTCCAGCCATTACTATGAGCCGTCCTCCCCTCAGCAGCCTCCACTGAATGTGACATAGCGTATGTTGAGGTGTTTGAGACCTTAATCTACAGTGTTAGCATGTTGTGTTACAGGTGTTTGACACAGTATTTAATAGTGTTAATATGGTGTGTCTGCTCTATACTCTTGAAAGTAAAGGTGCCTGGAAAAACCTTTTGGATTGCCACACCGGCGGAACCTTTCCAGTTGAAAAAGGTTATTTGAGGAACCCCTGTGTAAAAGTTCAAACCGGAAACTTTTTGTGGTGGGAGTGGTTCAATTTTGTACCTTTTTAATATTATATTGTAGAGGTGGCAGCCTATCAGATTGGAGGCGTGGCTTCCAGATCTTTGGTCACCCTTAGCATAAATGTCATTCCTGTTCATCATGTTAAGTTTGTACACTGCAAATTAAAATGTTTCTTGAATATTCATGCATATTATATATTCTAATATAATATTAATAATATTAACAGTGCTGATTACATACAGTAATAAAGTGATAACTATTCCAACTTTGGGATTTGCATTGGCTCTTGAGGAACTCATACACCTTTGAAGCTACAAAACTGTGATAACAATACAACAGAACAGATGAACAGGAATGACATTGACTCTAAAGCCACGCCCCTACTAAGCCACGCCTCTACTCCAGGGTTCCTCCAGGAACCCGTTGCTACATTGAACCATTAAACGTTCCTCCAAGAACCCCTCAACTAACCAAAGGTGCAAATATGAATCATTGACTAGCAATGGTTCCTTGAGGAACTCCAGGGTTCCTCAAGTCACCACAAATTCACATTAACGGGGCTGTAGTGGAGGGGAGTGGAGCAGAGCGGGTCGAGAGCTTCAAGTTCCTTGGTGTCCACATCACTAAGGACCTATCATGGTCCAAACACACCAAGACGTCGTGAAGAGGGCATGACAAGTTCTACAGCTGCACCATCGAGAGCATCCTGACTGGTTGCATCACCGCTTGGTATGGCAACTGCTCGACATCCGAAAGCAAGGCACTACAGAGGGTAGTGCGTACGGCCCAGTACATCACTGGGGCCGAGCTTCCTGCCATCCAGGACCTCTATACCAGGCGGTATCAGAGGAAGGCCTTACAAATTGTCAAAGACTCCAGCCACCCAAGTCAAAGACTGTTCTCTCTGCAACCGCACAGCAAGCAGTACCGGAGCGCAAAGTCTGGGACCAAAAGGCTCCTTAACAGATTCTACCCCCAAGCCAATAAACTGCTGAACAGTTAATCAAATGGCTACCTGGACTATTTAAATTGACCCCCTTATTTTATTCTTATTTAATCTTATTTTTTGCACTGACTCTCTTGCACAGGCTCGATGTACACTCACTGGACTCTAACCACCCACTCACACATACTACACTGACACTCCAAAACACACACACATGCATATTGACGCCACACACATACACACACACACACACACACATACATTCACATTCCTTCACACTCTTCACATACGCTGCTGCTACTCTGTTTATTATCTATGCATAGTCACTTTACCCTTACTTACATGTACATATTACCTCAATTATCTTGCCTAACCCGTAGCCCTGCACATTGACTTGGTACCGGTACCCCTTGTATATAGCCTCATTTCCTTTAGTTAATATAGCAGTTTTTTCTTACTCTTCATTGTTGGTTAAGGGCTCGTAAGTAAGCATTTCACGGTAAGGTCTACACCTGTTGTATTCAGCGCATGTGACAAATACAATTGTATTTTATTTGATCAGGGGTGAAAAAATATCCAATTGTCATACTTGAGTAAAAGTAAAGATATCTTAAAAGAAAATGACTTGTGAAAGTGAAAGTCATCCAGTAAAATACTACTTGAGTAAAAGTCTATAAGTAGTTGGTTTAAATATACTTAAGTATCAAAAGTACATGCAATTGCTAAAATATACTTAAGTATCAAAAGTAAAAGTACAAATATTTTCAAATTCCTTATATTAAGCAAATCAGACAGCATTTTTATTGTTTTAATTTTTGGGGATAGCCAGGGGCACACTCCAACACTCAGACATAATTTACAAACCAAGCATTTGTGTTTAGTGAGTCCACCAGATCAGAGGCAGTAGGGATGAAGAGGTGTTCTCTTAATAAGTGTGTGAATTTGACAATTTTCCTGTCCTACTAAGAATGTAGTGAAGTAAAAATAAAAGTGTACAAAAATATAAATAGTAAAGTAAAGTACAGATATCCCCAAAAAACTACTTAAGTAGTACTTTAAAGTATTTTTACTCAAGTACTTTACACCACTGGATTTGATTTAATTTGAGTGTATGGCTGGCCTTTGCCTGAGTCTTTGTTTGTGTGTGCTGTGTGTGTTCCTCTAATTGACCTGAATACGAGCAGCCATCTGTTGGTCTGAAGGCTCTGTGCTGGACAGGGCTGGGCTATAGACTATAGGCTGCCAGTCAGACTGCCTGGAGGATTCAGGCAGATTAATCAGGCCAGTTATCCTGTTTAAAATGTAGGGGAACTACCGTGTGTGGCAGTAAAAATAGTAGAGTGTGTGTGTGTTTGTGTTTGTGGATGAGGACATGGTCAATTTCAAGGAATGACAATCTGTAAAGTTCACAGCGGGAAAAGAGAAATGCAGTAGGTGTCTTCTGAGCATAATGTAATGTATTACCAACACCAGTGTTGTTGGGGTTATTTCCATTTCAACTACAACAGTTCACTAAATTAATCGTAATTCAATTCCTCAACTGAAAAATCCACATTGATTAATTAAATTGCCTTTTCAATTCCTGATATGAACTTTCCAGAATTGACCGAATTGATCCCAACCCTGCAGCATGTAGTATAGCCTACAGAGAAAGAGACTGTGGAAAGGTAGGTGTGAGACAAGGAAAGAGGGGATGGAGGGGGATTTAGATAGGGAGGGAGAGAGAGCAAGAGAGAAAGAGAGAGATGTGTTAAAACACTCCACTGGAGTAAATCTCTCACAATCTGATCAGTGCATGAGGTGAGGTAGATTAACTAACTAACCAACAGAACAGGAGCAGGACACACACAGGTTCTCAGGTAAGGAAATTTTCTTTCTGTTGAATCATGTGTAGATTATGACCATTCATGTTGGATCTATTGACTTTCATTCCAAGACAAATTAGATTATTTCAAGTTCAGTTTGATGTTAGATACAGGTGTATTTCTCTCCAAGGGGTTGATGTTAGATACAGGTGTATTTCTCTCCAAGGGGTTGATGTTAGATACAGGTGTATTTCTCTCCAAGGGGTTGATGTTAGATACAGGTGTATTTCTCTCCAAGGGGTTGATGTTAGATACAGGTGTATTTCTCTCCAAGGGGTTGATGTTAGATACAGGTGTATTTCTCTCCAAGGGGATGATGTTAGATACAGGTGTATTTCTCTCCAAGGGGATGATGTTAGATACAGGTGTATTTCTCTCCAAGGGGATGATGTTAGATACAGGTGTATTTCTCTCCAAGGGGTTGATGTTAGATACAGGTGTATTTCTCTCCAAGGGGTTGATGTTAGATACAGGTGTATTTCTCTCCAAGGGGTTGATGTTAGATACAGGTGTATTTCTCTCCAAGGGGTTGATGTTAGATACAGGTGTATTTCTCTCCAAGGGGATGATGTTAGATACAGGTGTATTTATCTCCAAGGGGATGATGTTAGATACAGGTGTATTTATCTCCAAGGGGTTGATGTTAGATACAGGTGTATTTCTCTCCAAGGGGTTGATGTTAGATACAGGTGTATTTCTCTCCAAGGGGTTGATGTTAGATACAGGTGTATTTCTCTCCAAGGGGATGATGTTAGATACAGGTGTATTTCTCTCCAAGGGGTTGATGTTAGATACAGGTGTATTTCTCTCCAAGGGGATGATGTTAGATACAGGTGTATTTCTCTCCAAGGGGTTGATGTTAGATACAGGTGTATTTCTCTCCAAGGGGTTGATGTTAGATACAGGTGTATTTCTCTCCAAGGGGTTGATGTTAGATACAGGTGTATTTCTCTCCAAGGGGTTGATGTTAGATACAGGTGTATTTCTCTCCAAGGGGATGCTTTCTATCCATTACTCCAAGCGTTACTATGGTTCCCCATCATTACATTTTGACTGACCGAGTGGTCATCTACAAACTTTCTAAACATGTCTAGTGAAATTCAACTTAATTGATATTACTTTTACCCTTATATCAGATCTACTCTGGTTGTGCTGTATAGAGGTCAGGATTGGGGTCAATTGTTCTTCAATCTAGGAGATGACTGGAATTCAAATCATTAATAAAAAAAAATTGCTCAATTAGATTGGAATTGACAACCCAACCCTGGAAATTATATTGTCATGCTTCGGCGGTCTCCTTCTGCCTTCGGTATAGGTTTAAGAACAACATCGATGTAAACTCAACTTAACTGCAAACGTAGCCACCATATGAGCAGATATTATGTTTTTGTTGGTCAGCCTTTTCTAATTAGTGTTTAATGTGCCCGTCAGCTTTAAATGTATCAGTAATCACTGACTTTAATTCCCACTTTAACCATATGGTGCCCATAGGCCTATTGTAAAGTAAAGCCCCCCCCCCACATATACACACACACACACAGCAGAGGAATACGTCAGCCTAATAAGTATTTGCAATTAGGTTAATTGGGAGATCTGTGAAAGATAATAAAAGGTTAAAAGGGCCAAATAATGGAGATTGGGTGCGACAGGGTTGTGTGGCTTGACCATCTGGCCCTCCTCTAAGCCAGTGTTTCCCAAATTCGGTCCTAGCACTATACAGCTGATTCAAATAACAAACTCATCATCAAGCTTATATTATATATTATCTCTCTCTCTCTCTCTGTCTATATGGCCATATGAATGACAATCAGTTGAACTCTGCATTGGTGACCTGGGTCAAACACTGTCTGGATTGGGAGCGACAGGTGGCCATCACGGTTTTAGCTGTCACCCCATGTTCCCGCACAACTTTATTTACCGTACCGTAAAAACACATCCAATGGTGATTAGGAGTGTCTGATCGCTACGGTAGACAGTAACGCCACGGTAGATCATTGCCAACCTTTCCCCGTGGGAGGGGAGTGGCGTAGAAAACTGGCTATCAGGCTGGTCGTAGAAACAAGAGCAGCAGCCGCTCGAACTGGCATGACAAGTTGTGAGTGACCATCAAGAGATTTCTTAAGCAGCCAGTAAAAACGACATAATTTCTGAACATACTATTCTTAATAATGTGAAGGGCTTAGACGCTCACTTTATCTCTTACTGATTTACTTCTTTTTTTGTATTTTTGTTGTAATGATCTGGTGTGCGTGCTTTCGGTCTTCTGTGAGTTTGTTCTATTCCAGGCCAATCCCTTGATTAATCTCTCAAAAGCCAATTAATGCATCAACCCTGCAGGTGGAATACTACACTACAGGCACGGGCGTGGTTACTTTTTATTTTATTTAGTCTATTCTCTCTTTTGTAACTTAAAATGCAATGAATTGCCAACAGTTTAAAATGAGTAGCGCCAGTAGTAGGTTACTTTGGAGTTGCTAGCATGTGTTGTCTCACGGTCAGGGGCAGGGAAGGGGGCAACTGCAGTTAGACTCTTTGTTAGCAGAACAAATTCGAATCAAGTGAAGACTAGCTTGTTCTGACAGCACAGTTTAGCGAACTAGCTGATTAATCTAGCCTACATCAGCGATGATCAGATACTGCATAGACCCCGGTAGTGGCCTACAATGTGTGATGAGTGAGTGTGTTTTGGTACAAAGTAAAGCCTCTGTTAAAACAAATAATGGAGAATTTGGCTACAGGAGCAGTAGAAAAGTATGAATGGAATGAAGGTCATTTTGGAGGGGGCGTGCCATTTTTTTTTCTCACTTTGAGCACCTGCCCCACCTGCCCCGTGCCTACAGTACAGTACAGACCTCCACACCTACTACTGCAGCCTTGTAGAACAGCATCCACAGCAATAGAAGGGGAACTACCGGTCTCTGCTACTTTGTGGGCTGTCTTAGACTAAAAGTTACTCAGCTGCATTCTAAACACCAATCCTTTTCTTGCAGGTGTTTTCCTGGTTCTCCCACACCATAAAATAAGAAACTTCCAGAGGTATCAGACCATAGCTTTTCTGGGACATGCTGCTTTTAATTCAAAAGAGATAAACTTACTCACATCAGACATTCTTCAACCTCAAACCATATTCAAAGACTTCTGAAAATGGGACACAAGTGCATCTCTAAACCCTCACCCTTACAAACACTCATCCTCTCCACTTTCCTCCTCTTCCACTTCATCTCCCCTACCTCTGCCAGTGCCATGCCAGGGCCTGACTATGGAGGCCACCCGCGGTTCATCTGCATTCCCGTCCCTGCCGATACCGACCCTGCCTGCTTCCCCTCTGGGGGGCCAGTCATGGGGCCTGGGCCTAGCGGGGCAGGGCACCACGGGCCTCCTGTAGGGCCCCCGAACATTAATGGCTGGTGGGGGATGACAGAGGAGGCTAAAACCACTATTTTACACCTCAGAGAGAGCCTGGTGCAGCAGAAAGAGACCATCCTGGATATGAGAGAGACCATCAGGGAGCTAACCGCCAAGCTTACCCTGTGTGAGGGCTCCGGGCCAGGCATGGGGGCTCACGACGACCACCGTGGACCTCCCTCTCATCACGGAGGGACTGGCAGCCATCTGACTTACGCTGACAATGGTCACCATGGCAACAACAACCATGCCTTGGATGCAGCTGGGCACTACCCTGTAAATGGGGGGCACCGGTCGGACAGTGGGCATAACAACAGGGGGAAGGATAAACACACAACACCAGAGGATATGACATCATCAAAGTCGCCGGAGCAACTGGGCAGGATGCTGCAGGCCTTAAAAGAGAGACTGGATAACCTGCAGGTGAGAGAGAGTTCCGTTTAGTAAAGAAAATAGATAATGGAGTTAGGATGGGGTCATGAGGAAACAGATAAAAGAATGATGGAGGGATGAGTGACAGAGTGAGTGACTGTAAATCGCTTTGGATAAAAGTGTCTGCTAAATGGCAGATTATTATATTATTATGACAGAGAGAGAGAGCGAGAGAGAGAAGAAGGGGGGTGTGGTGTGTTTCCACGTGTCACTTCCTTGTATTGTCTCAGGTCAGGTGATGCACATGTCATTGGATTGTTTGGTCAATTAAACAAATCAAGCCGAATAAGCGCTCTGCATAATTAAGACTGAAGTACAAATACATCTGTTAATCACATGAAAGTACCACCCTGCCATGCGAGACACCATCTGCCACAGGCAGACAGAGTTTTACATTTTGTTTCCTGGCATCAAAATCCTTTCTTGGTAAAAACAATCAAGGATCACCATTGTCCCTTTCCTCTGATACACTGCCAGCCCTATCTGACTGTCTGGAGCAGAACAGTCTTGGCACAGAGAGAGACTGGCATCCCTGGCATAACAGGTCCTGGCCTGACAGTGAAGTGTCTTTAGGGGTTGGATGATCACCCTGTCTAATTCAAAATGGGCACACTGGACAAGGTTATTGAGCACTGATGGTTTAAATGGATTCTGCTTGAGTACGCTTGGTAGGGTTTGGTATGGTTGGGTTGGTTTAGTATGGTTGGGTGGGTTTGAGATGAGCAGGGCCCAGCTAGCTGGGTGAGTTTAAGATTGGTAGGGAGAGTTAGGTTAGCTTGGTAGATGGGTCAAGTTAGTGTAGGTGGATGGAGCTGGGCTGGGCACGTCATTCCTACCTGTTCTCTCTCTATCGATTTCTCTCTCCCCCTCTCTCGATTTCTCTCTCTCCCTCTCTCGATTTCTCTCGTAATCCAGGCTTTGTCGTCCAGGTTTGTGGCCTGATTATCAGGCTGTCAGTGGAGATCATGATAATTGACACTGATCTCAGATCTGTACCCTCCGTTTCCCCTGCCATCTGTCTATCGTCACAGTCCCGCAGAGAGAACACAAGTCAATGATGTAGAAACTGTCAAATAGCAAGACTTATCTCACTTAGGTATCTCTCAATCTGTTTCTCATTAAAAAAAAGAATGTACGTAATCAACAGTAAATAAGGTTATTGTTGTTTGTGTCTCCCTCCCCAGCAGTCAAGGAACACGTCCACCACCTACTCCAGCTCTCTGAAGGAGCTCCTCCAGAGGAAGATCAGTGCTCTGGAGCAGCAGATGCACCACACCACTGCTGCCCTCAGCAGCAGCCCCGAACATCACGACAACAGCGATCACCACGATGACGGGCACCATGAAGACCACGACGATGACGGGCATAACGACGACGGTCACCATGACGGGCATCACGACGATAGTCACGATGACGACCACCACGATGATCACCATGATGACGGGCACCACGACAACGAGGCAGATAGCCATGGTTACCTGCAGAGAACGGGTTATCGCACACCAGGGCCCAGGGCTGGCCTGCACTCCAACAACAAACTGGACTCTCTACTGAATAACCTACACCATACAGGTACCAACAGCAGGAAGAAGACCAAGACCCCTGATGCCTTCCAGATTGGCTTCCCCATGAGAACCAACTACATGTATGGGAAGGTGAAGAGGACCCTCCTCCATGAGATCTTCGCCCTGACCCTGTGTCTGTGGATAAAAGGGGGCGCAGGCCCGGGTCTGGGGACCCCCTTCTCCTACTCTGTACCAGGACAGGCCAACGAACTGGTGCTGATCGAGTGGGGCAACAACCCCATGGAGCTGCTGGTGGATGACAAGGTGAGACAGAGAGAGAGGGTTGAGTAGAGAGTGGCCATGTCTGAATAGCCATACTAGCATATTACAGACCTAAACTGCATACTAATTTCGGCGTTTGGTCTAGTAGAATTCACTCGTCTTTTCCGACTCATGTGTTTGACAACAGCTGATAATCAGATAAATTGACGCGCTGTACCAAAATGAACGAATGGTGGGAGTCTATTTTAGACATTTCTGTCTATTTATAAAACATTATATTTACAGCATTCTATTTACACAGAACAAAAATATAAACGCAACATGTCAATTGTTGGTTTCATGAGCTGAAATAAAAGTTACCCAGAAATGTTCCATACGCACAGAAAGCTTATTTCTCTCAACTTTTGTGCACAAATTTGTTTACATCCATGTTAGTGAGCATTTTTCCTTTGCCAAGATAATCCATACACCTGATATATCATATCATGTATCTGATTAAACAGCATGATCTTTACACAGGTGCACCTTGTGCTGGGGACAATAAAAGGCCACTCTAAAATGTGCAGTTGTGTCACACAACACAATGCCACAGATGTCTCAAGTTTTAAGGGAGAGTGCAATTGGCATGCTGACTGCAGGAATGTCCACCAGCGCTGTTGCCAGATAATTTAATGTTTATTTCTCTACCATAAGCCGCCTCCAACGTCGTTTTAGAGAATTTGGCAGTACCTCCAACCGGCCTTACAACCTCAGACCACGTGTATGGCGTCATGTGGGTGAGCAGTTTGCTGATGTCAACGTTGTGAACAGAGTGCCCCACGGTGGGGTTCTGGTATGGGCAGGCATAAGCTACGGACAACGGACACAGTTGCATTATATCAATGGCAATTTTAATGCACAGAGATACCGTGACGAGATCCTGAGGCCCATTGTCGTGCCATTCATCTGCCCCCATCACGTTTCAGCATGATAATGCACGGCCCCATGTCTCAAGGATCGGTACACAATTCCTGGTAGCTGAAAATGTCCCAGTTCTTCCATGGCCTGCATACTCACCAGACATGTCACCCATTGAGCATGTTTGGGATACTCTGGCTCGATGTGTACGACTGTTCCAGTTCCCACCAATATCCAACAACTTCGCACAGCCATTGAAGAGGAGTGGGACAACATTCCACAATCAACAGCCTGATCAACTCTATGCGAAGGAGATGTGTTGCGCTGCATGAAGCAAATGGTGGTCACACCAGATACTAAATGGTTTTCTGATCCACGCCCCTACCTTTAAAAAAAATTGTATCTGTGACTAACAGATGCATATCTGTATTCCTAGTCGTGAAATCTATAGATTAGGGCCTAATGAATTCATTTCAATTGACTGATTTCCTTATATGAACTGTAAAGCAGTAAAATATTTGAATTGTTGCGTTCATATTTTTGTTCAGTATAATACTAGAATGGGTATTCGGACATGGCCAGAGTGTGTGTGTGTGTGCTCGTGCTATATAACTCTCTTGGCTTTAACACCTAAGGATAAAAGCCATGTAAGCCATGTCTCTGTGGCCAAAGGTTTAGCCCAGAAAGCCTGTTGGACTCAGTGGCTCAGATGCTCAGTATCTAATAACTAGGCTACACTGAAGACCATTGTAACTCCGAAGGTTAACTGAATGGACTCTCTGAAACCAGTGATCCATCTTAATGGCGTGACGATGACGTCACAAAGTCAGAGAGCAGCAAGCAGCTTACTTAGACAGCAGGTGGAGAGAGTCTCAGCCAGTGCGAATTACACCATGACATTCGGGGGTCTCTATCGATTTATTTTATGGGACTAATAATAAAGACATAATTTAAACAGTAAAAATGAATTACCTTTTAATGTGACATGAACACAAGCAGTCATGATATTTTCATCTGATTGTTAAACAAATCACTTAAAAAAGTAGGCTACCTGTGCATGTTAGTCTGCTCCAAAATAATTCCAGCATCCAAACTGCATGTATACTCGCACCATTTGATGAATGTAAATAGACATGTTACAAAACACCCCAAAAGTGACATTCAGCGATTGCCATTGATTAGGTCGACATTAATTGATGCGTCTTGATGACAAATTGACCTTTTTTTGTTGCCTGAAAAGTCATGACACCTATTTTACCAGACTAGGCTACAATGTGTAAGACTATCACCATGAACTTCAAATAGGCCCATCGGTAAAAATAACTCTCCCTATACCTTCAACAGCGTAGCCTACCCTCTCAGCCGAGGCAACTTTACACACATGAACACACACAGAACAGCTAGCCTACATTCAATATAATACATGAGTTGAATGAATCAAAACATGTTTTACACGCTAGTTCATGAGTTGTCCATAATTAATTAGTTAATGCTTGGAGTCTTCACAGATCGTGTGACATAAACACTACCTTTCTTTCCTTACATTAATTACATTTATGACAGTGTTATTTGTAATTATTAAGCATTTAACAATTGAATTAGAACATTGAACTTAAACCCTGTACAAATCATGGATTTTTGAGATCTCGGAAAGTGCACTGTAAGTGTAACTATGCCTACGTAACATTTCATTATGTTTCGCCGTGAAAACAGTTCTCATGGGCACACAAATCCAATATAATGTAGGCCTATGCCATTGCAAAATGGAATGCTTCTAACCGAACGTTAATAATTGATCCTCTTCTAACCAAAGAGTCACCTTATAGTGTGGTCCTCTGTAGCTCAGCTGGTAGAGCACGGCGCTTGTAACGCCAAGGTAGTGGGTTCGATCCCCGGGACCACCCATACACGAAAATGTATGCACGCATGACTGTAAGTGTCTGCTAAGTGGCGTATTATTATTATTATTATTATTATAGGCCTACTGTCTTGTTGGATGGATTGGATGCACATTGGCGTATAGCTGTAGGCTAGTTGTCGGCAGGTAGCTTAGTGGGTAAGAGCGTTGTGCCAGTAACCGAAAGGTCGCTGGTTCTAATCCCCGAGCCGACAAAGTGAAAAATCTGTTGATGTGCCCTTAAGCAAGGCACTTAACCCTAATTGCTGATGTAAGTCGCTCTGGATAAGAGCGTCTGCTAAATGACTTAAATGTAAAATATAATGATCCAGGAAAGAAAACAAATATTGATAGAAAATAATCAAGCTAAATAAATGGTCTACTACTTCTGGCCACGTAGAACACCAGTACCAGCGCACACCTGAGAAACAAAGCAATGAGCGTTCTAAACAGCTGACTGACAAAAGCAAACAATGATAAATCAACGGTTAATCTAGTGCATTGGAATAAAGGCTATTTTTATCAAGGACACATGGCAAACAAATGGCGAAAATTAGGAAGTACAAAGGAAAATATATGCGTAAAGGAACTGACCTGAGGCTGAAATTCAACACTACTGAGTGGACAGCGCCACCACATATAAATAAATGGTTTAAACCATTACAGCGAGGTGGGGGTGTTTGTTTCATTTGGAAGCTTTTATTTTCATATTTACCACTGTAAAACATATTTACCAATACATTTTAAACAAACAGGAGAGTGGTTCAATTTGCATTATTTAGAGAACTCCCCCCCCCACCCCCCCCAGTAATTTGCAATCTTGGTCTCAGCCCTCATGAAAAAATACTACTGAGTTACTACTCAGCACTACTACACAAGATCTACACAAACCTACTGGTTTAACTATTTGATTGCTGTTGAGATGTGTAGTAAAGCAGTAGTGATTTATGTAGTAATTTAAATAGTAATGAGTGATTAAATTGGGACGTTTCAATACTGGTATTTAAATCACTACATAATTCTCCCTTAATGACTCCTGTGTAACTACTGAGCTTTTGGGTATCTACTACTTAAAACCTACACATACCTACACAATTCCTACATGTTCACTATTGAATTACTACACAAAGTCTACACATTACTGCTGTATGTCTACTCAAAACTCCCAATCCTCTTCTGGATCATCCAAATGCACTCTAGCAAACTTCAGACGGGCCTGGACATGTACTGGCTTAAGCAGGGGGACACGTCTGGCACTGCAGGATTTGAGTCCCTGGCGGCGTAGTGTGTTACTGATGGTAGGCTTTGTTACTTTGGTCCCAGCTCTCTGCAGGTCATTCACTAGGTCCCCCCCGTGTGGTTCTGGGATTTTTGCTCACTTGTGATAATTTTGACCCCACGGGGTGAGATCTTGCGTGGAGCCCCAGATCGAGGGAGATTATCAGTGGTCTTGTATGTCTTCCATTTCCTAATAATTGCTCCCACAGTTGATTTCTTCAAACCAAGCTGCTTACCTATTGCAGATTCAGTCTTCCCAGCCTGGTGCAGGTCTACAATTTTGTTTCTGGTGTCCTTTGACAGCTCTTTGGTCTTGGCCATAGTGGAGTTTGGAGTGTGACTGTTTGAGGTTGTGGACAGGTGTCTTTTATACTGATAACAAGTTCAAACAGGTGCCATTAATACAGGTAACGAGTGGAGGACAGAGGAGCCTCTTAAAGAAGAAGTTACAGGTCTGTGAGAGCCAGAAATCTTGCTTGTTTGTAGGTGACCAAATACTTATTTTCTACCATAATTTGCAAATAAATTCATTAAAAATCCTACAATGTGATGTTCTGGATTTTTTTCTTCTCAATTTATCTGTCATAGTTGACGTGTACCTATGATGAAAATTACAGGCCTCTCTCATCTTTTTAAGTGGGAGAACTTGCACAATTGGTGGCTGACTAAATACTTTTTTTCCCCACTGTAAGGGCTATCTATGAAAGACAGGATGACGAAGGATGGAAGATGATTACATTTGGGATTGTCAAAAACAGTAGCTAGCTAACAACAACCAACTACTTCCTGTCTTGTCTTCTTCTGTGGTAGCGAAAAGCCGGTGTTGTCTGGCTGTAGTGTTGTGACTACTTATTTACTACCAACATCAAGTAGTAAAAATCTCTACCTGATTACTACTGGAAACACTACTGTTTTCCTACTGAACACTACAAAACTCTACTTGTGTATCTTGAGTAGTGCATAAACTACACATTTCACTACACAATCCCTACAAGTCTCTACATAGTCACTACTGCACAAATAGGTTTTGTGTAGTAATTCAGTAGTACTTTTTCATGAGGGAGAGCTCTGCAGAGATCATTACTACACCAACACTTGGATGATGCATGACAGCCATAGAAGGGGATGTGTTCTAGAGGTATCAAGTTATCTCCTTGTACTGTCAACTTGGTGGTACTCAATCCCTCCTCTCCTCCCTTCCCCCCAGGCGGTGACCCTGCCTCTTTCTATCAGCGATGGGAAGTGGCACCATGTGTGTGTGACATGGTCGACGAGAGACGGTGAGTGGGAGGCGTACCAGGACGGGCTGAAGAGGGGCTCTGGGGAGAACCTGTCCGCTTGGCATCCCATCAAACCTGGAGGGGTCTTCATCCTCGGACAGGAACAGGTCATCTTCAAATTCTTTCAGTTGGTTGTTGAGTCTTCAAAGAAAAGTGTCTACAAAAAGCTTCTGCATTACACAAGACAATAAAAGTGCACACTCAGCCATTTTCCCTGTGACCACACTCATTAACCCCTTGAGCAAGGCAGTTAACCCCCAACAACAACTGTTCCCCGGGCACCAATGCAGTGGGCGTCGATTAAGGCAGCCCACCGCGGTTCTCTGATTCAGAGGGGTTGGGTTAAATGTGGAAGACACATTTCGGTTGAATGCATTCAGTTTTGCAACTGACTAGGTATCCCCTTCCCTTCCCTTCCTTCCTCAGCCCATAATTTCACCTATTATTGACTGAGTCCCTTATCCTAGTGTAGCCTCCCTTTATGTATCGCGCCATGGCTGTCTAGGACTCTAAGGCTATGTTTACACAGGCACACCAATTCTGATCTTTTTTACCACTAATGGGTCTTTTGACCAATCAGATCAGCTCTTGACAATAATTGGGCAAAATATCAGAATTGGGCCACCCGTGTAAACGCAGCCCAAGCAGAGGGACTGTAGTGCGCTCGCCCTGTAACCAACCACAGAAGCAGTCACTTCACTAGCATCAGCTTTCTCTCAGAAACAGTGATCGTGGTCGGGGTTAGGGTCAGAGTTATTTCTGTGTAATCCTAGCCTCTGACCTTTGAACCCTGACCTTGTCTCCTTTAGAGCAACAGCTAGGCTTTGTTATATAATGAATGCTGACTACCACCTACTACTACACCATACATGCAAAGCACAGGAGGTTGGTGGAACCTTCATTGGGGAGGACAGGCTCATGGTAATGGCTGGAGCGGAATAGGTGGAATGGTAACATATACAGTTGAAGTCGGAAGTTTATATACACTTAGGTTGGAGTCATTAAAACTCGTTTTTCAACCACTCCACAAATTTCTTGTTAACAAACTATAGTTTTGGCAAGTCGGTTAGGACATCTACTTTGTGCATGACACAAGTAATTTTTCCAACAATTGTTTACAGACAGATTATTTCACTTATAATTCACTG
Organism: Coregonus lavaretus; assembly: GCF_964263955.1. NCBI lineage: Eukaryota > Metazoa > Chordata > Actinopteri > Salmoniformes > Salmonidae > Coregonus > Coregonus lavaretus. The sequence goes on along the minus strand of NC_139990.1, from coordinate 50,494,168 downwards.
TATCACAATTCCAGTGGGGCAGAAATGTACATACACTAAGTTGACTGTGCCTTTAAACAGCTTGGAAATTTTCAGAAAATGATGTAATGGCTTTAGAAGGTTTTAATAGGCTAATTGACATAATTTGAGCCAATTGGAGGTGTTCCTGTGGATTTGTTTCAAGGCCTACCTTCAAACTCAGTGCCTCTTTGCTTGACATCATGGGAAAAAAGAAATCAGCCAAGATCTCAGAAAATTTTTTGTAGGCCTCCACAAGTCTGGTTCATCCTTCGGAGCAATTTCCAAACGCCTGAAGGTACCACGTTCATCTGTACAAATAATAGTACGCAAGTATAAACACCATGGGACCACGCAGCCGTCATACCGCTCAGGAAGGAGGCGTGTTCTGTCTCCTAGAGATGAACGTACTTTGGTGCGAAAAGTGCAAATCAATCCCAGAACAACAGCAAAGGACTTTGTGAAGATGCTGGAGGAAACAGGTACAAAAGTATCTGAAAGGCCGCTCAGCAAGGAAGAAGCCACTGCTCCAAAACCACCATAAAAAAGCCAGACTAAAGTTTGCAACTGCACATAGGGACAAAGATCGTACTTTTTTGAGAAATGTAATCTGGTCTGATGAAACAAAAATAGAACTGTTTGGCCATAATGTCCATCGTTATGTTTGGAGGAAAAGGGGGACACTTGCAAGCCGAAGAACACCATCCCAACCGTGAAGCACGGGGTGGCAGCATCTTGCTGGGGGGGTGCTGTGCTACAGGAGGGACTGGTGCACTTCACAAAATAGATGGCATCATGAGGAAGGAAAATGTTGTGGATATATTGAAGCAACATCTCAAGACATCAGTCAAGAAGTTAAAGCTTGGTTGCAAATGGATCTTCCAAATGGACAATGATCCCAAGCATACTTCCAAAGTTGTGGCAAAATGGCTTAAGGACAACAAAGTCAAGGTATTGGAGTGGCCATCACAAAGCCCTGACCAAAATCCTATAGAAAATGTGTGGGCAGAACTGAAAAAGCGTGTGCGAGCAAGGAGGCCTACAAACCTGACTCAGTTACACCAGCTCTGTCAGGAGGAATGGGCCAAAATTCACCCAACTTATTGTGGGAAGCTTGTGGAAGGCTACCCGAAATGTTTGACCCAAGTTAAACAATTTAAAGGCAATGCTACTGAATACTAATTGAGTGTATGTAAACTGACCAACTGGGAATGTGATGAAAGAAATAAAAGCTGAAATAAATCATTCTCTCTACTATTATTCTGACATTTCACATTCTTAAAATAAAGTGGTGATCCTAACTGACCTAAGACACGGAATTTTTACTAGGATTAAATGTCAGGAATTGTGAAAAACTGAGTTTAAATGTATTTGGATAAGGTGTATGTAAACTTCCGACTTCAACTGTACATCAAACACATGGTTTCCATTCGATGCAATTCCATTTGCACTGTTCTGCACATTATTATGAGCCGTCCTCCCCTCAGCAGCATCCTGTGATCCAAAGCTAGCCACAAACAAACCCCATTACTTAGTTTAAATGCATTTATGGCTCCTCTCTTAAGTCCAAATCCTAACTTTAGAATGAGCCTAACATGACCCTGTCTCTCTCCTCCAGGACACTCTCGGAGGTCGTTTCGACGCCACGCAGGCATTTATGGGGGACATCTCTGACCTCCAGATGTGGTCTAATGTCCTCACGGCCCATGACATCTACAGCCTGGCCTCCTGCAACAGCCACCTCAGTGGGGACGTCATCACCTGGTCTGAGAACGTGGTGGAGCTCCACGGAGGGGTCAACAAATACCCCTTCGACCCCTGTCACTAAGGGAAACCAACTATTATGACATTACCAATGGATCCATATCACATACAGACTTAAAAGTGCTCCTATCGAAGAAGGACTTTTTTCCGATCCAGAGGAGGTGTGAGATCACATGAGATAGAGGATCCACTCCACTTAATATTACCACCTGACTCTAAAACTATGCCTTCCTTTTAGTCTGAAAGACTGAAGACCCCCATTCCGAGAGACTGTGTTATGACTACTATGGAATTAAAATGTTTTGATAATGAAATGGACTATATATATAGTGCCTTCAGAAAGTATTCATACCCGATTACTTCTTCCACATTTTGTTGTGCTACAGCCTGAATTCAAAATTGATTAAATTAAAACAAATTCTCACCCATCTACACACAATACCCCTTAATGACAAAGTGAAAACATGTTTTTAGACTTTTTTGCTAATGTATTGAAAATGAAATACAGAAATATTCCATTTACATAAGTATTCACACTCCTGAGTCAATTCTTTGTAGAAGCACCTTTGGCAGTGATTACAACTGTGAGTCTTTCTGGGTAAGTTTTTAAGAACTTTCACACCGAAAATATTATTCAAGCTCTGTCAAATTGGTTGTTGATCATAGACAACCATTTTCAGGTCTTGCCATAGATTTTCAAGTAGAGTTAAGTCAAAACCGTAACTCAACCACTCAGGAACATTCACCGTCTGCTTGGTAAGCATCTCCATTGTAGATCTGGCCTTGTGTTTTAGGTTATTGTCCTTCTGAAAGGTGAATTAATCTCCCAGTGTCTGGTGGAAAGCTGACTGAAACAGGTTTTCCTCTAGGATTTTGCCTGTGCTTAGCTCCATTCTGTTGATTTTTTATGCTGAAAAACTCCCCAGTCCTTAACGATTACAATCATACCCATAACATGATTCAGCCACCACTATGCTTGAGTGGTACTCAGTAATGTGTTGGATTGGATTTGCTCCAAACAACACCTTGTATTCAGGACAAAAAGTTAATTGCTTTGCCACAACATGCCTTGTTGCAAACAGGATGCATGTTTTGCAATATTTTTATTCTGTACAGGCTTCCTTCTTTTCACTCTGTCAATTAGATTAGTATTGTGGAGTAACTACAATGTTGTTGATCCATCCTCAGTTTTCTCCTATAACAGCCAAATTCACTGCTCAACTGAGGGACCTTACAGATAATTGTATGTTGGTACAGAGATGAGGTAGTCATTTAAAAGAATCATGTTAAACACTATTATTGCACACAGAATGAGTCCATGCAACTTATGTGACTTGTTAAGCAGAATTGTACTCCTGAACTTATTGAGACTTGCCATAACAAAGGGGTTGAATACTTATTGACTCAAGACATTTCAGCTTTTCATTTTTTATTAATGTGTCATTATTGGGTATTGTGTGTAGACCAGTGACAAAAAAAAAATCTACATTTAATCAATTTTAAATTCAGGCTGTAACACAACAAAATGTAGAATAAGTCTAGCGGTGTGAATACTTTATGGCCCTGTATATGTATCTATTTTTCTAGCTTCTATATTTTGACCCTTTATTAGTGTTACTGCTGTTTTAGTGTTACAACAAGGATAATATGACATATTGTCATATAGTTGATGAAGATGAATAGATATTGTTGTTACGGTACACAGCATCCTTATAGTAGGCCTGTATAATTGACTTTGAAAGTGGTTACATAGGTAGGAGAGAGTGAGGTTGACCAATGGATTCTCTGAAAGAAGATTCCTTGAAAGATACAGCTACTATACCAAAGATAGCAAAGAAAAGTTAGACTCATTCATTTGTTTTGTTTCTTCTTTTTTTTACTGTTTTCCTGTGATATAAGTACATTAAGTACATTTTAGTTGTTACATCCATTTTTGGACTTATAAATTAATGATATATACCCATTGATTCTTGAAGAATATAACTTATAAATGCCTCATGAGCTTAGTTCAAATGTCATACCGCATCAGAACCCCAAATACAAGCTTGTTTTACTCCAATGTTTGTAAACAATGTAAATGTAAACAAAACACTGTATAGCCTCAACATGGTTCAAACTTATAATGTTGATATCATGGATGGTCAGTCCTTGCATCCATAGCTCTGTCTATGAATTTGAGAGTGGTTACATTTCTCCAGGCCCATATCGGCTTTATACCAAAACAGAGGTGGGGAGGCCGCTTTGTTATTGATTAAATTCAGGATTCTAGCTTTGTGTTATTGTTTTGATTTCAGATTAAAATGTCAATGATTTACCTGAGACATGAATTCCCAGCAAATACATGTGCTTTATGAGTCTTTATATGTATATACAAACCATTTTAAAGCTCAATTTAATGTATTTTAAATTGTGCTACATAGGGGAGTGGAAATGTAAGGGAGTTACCCCACATTTCTCTTTACCTCTCTTTTTAATGTAGGAGGAACGTTTCAGTAAAGTGACAACACCCCTAATAGACGAAGAATCAGATAAGCAACAGATTTACAATTAATTAACATGCACTGAAATCAAGTTATTATTATTTAGAGATATTGTTTGTGTTCATTTACTACATTATTTGTCAATTTATGTAACTTTCTATTTGAAATCCTGTTGTTGTTTGAAGGCCAAATTTATAAAACATTTCTCATATGTCTTTTTTATGAAAATGTTATATATGCTAATATAAGATTTGTTGTAATAACATTGTGGCTTTGGAAATGTTTGATTAGTCTGGCTATGTTTCTATCAGTAGAGCATTGTCTGTGAATACTGCACACGTATCAGAAACTTTTTGATATTATTTGTAAATAAAAACCTTGAAGTGGCTGTTTGAATGTTGATTTATTGATCAATTTATGTTCTTGAATCCCATTCTGACCTCAGACTGCACCTGACGTCTAGTTTGACCTGTCTGCTTTCCTCACCGCTGATAGTCTACTACTAACTCCCATCACACACAATCAATCTCTCAGCAACCCAATGGGGCCACACTACAGCACCCACAGGTCACCACAACAGGGCAGCCAGCGCTAAAGATGGGGTGGCCTATAGCAGCAGAGGCTGCTGAGGAGAGGACGGCTCATAATAATGGCTGGAACGGAGCAAATGGAATGGCATCAAACCATGTGTTTGATGTATTTGATACTATTCTACTCATGCCGCTCCAGCCATTACCACGAGCCTGTCCTCCCACATTAAGGTGCCACCAACCTCCTGTGACCTATACAGTGGAGATATGCTTGATTGACCCCATCTTACCTTGTTATCCATGATGGCATGCATGCACACACAGCTCAGGTGTGAACATAGACCACATATTTATGCAGGTGTTAAACTCATTCCATGGAGGGCCTAGTGTCTGCGGGTTTTTGGTTTTTCCTTTCAATTATGTCCTAGAAAACCAGGTGAGGGGCGTTCTTTACTAATTAGTGACCTTAATTCATCAATCAAGTACAAGGGAGGAGTGAACATATAAAACCAAGGTTGGCCATTTACTGTCACCTGCAGTTATGGAATGCTTGCTCACCAGTATAATTCATTGGCTGATCCCTCCTGATGATCCAGATGGAATCATGTGATCCTTCCTTAACCCATTTATTTATTTTTATTTATTTCACCTTTATTTAACCAGGTAAGCCAGTTGAGAACAGGTTCTCATTTACAACTGCGACCTGGCCAAGATAAAGCAAAGCAGTGCAATAAAAACAACACAGAGTTACATATGGGGTAAAAAAACAAAGTCAAAAATACAACAAAAAATATATATACAGTGTGTGCAAATGTAGCAAGTTATGGAGGTAAGGCAATAAATAGGCTATAGTGCAAAATAATTACAATAGTATTAACACTGGAATGCTAGATGTGCAAGAGATTATGTGCAAATAGAGATACTGGGGTGCAAAAGAGCAAAATAAATAACAATATAGGGATGAGGTAGTTGGGTGGGCTAATTTCAGATGGGCTGTGTACAGGTGCAGTGATCGGTAAGGTGCTCTGACAACTGATGCTTAAAGTTAGTGAGGGAGATAAGAGTCTCAAGCTTCAGAGATTTTTGCAATTCGTTCCAGTCATTGGCAGCAGATTACTGGAAGGAATGGCGGCCAAAGGAGGTGTTGGCTTTGGGAATGACCAGTGAGATATACCTGCTGGAGCGCAGACTACGGGTGGGTACTGCTATGGTGACCAATGAGCTAAGATAAGGCGGGGATTTGCCTAGCAGTGATTTATAGATGGCCTGGAGCCAGTGGGTTTGACGACGAACATGTAGTGAGGACCAGCCAACAAGAGCGTACAGGTCACAGTGGTGGGTAGTGTATGGGGCTTTGGAGACAAAACGGATGGCACTGTGATAGACTACATCCAATTTGCTGAGTAGAGTGTTGGAGGCTATTTTGTAAATGACATCGCCGAAGTCAAGGATCGGTAGGATAGTCAGTTTTACGAGGGCATGTTTGGCAGCATGAGTGAAGGAGGCTTTGTTGCGAAATAGGAAGCCGATTCTAGATTTAGGAATAGGAATAGGAAGTCCCACCAAGTTGACTACTTAAAAATTGTGAAAGTCGTTGATGGCACCGCCCACGCTAAAACTACCTTTTGGGCCCTGGAGTCCTACATCATTCTCTATGGGTCACGCAAACACTTGGGCTGTAAGTGGGTCACAATTAGGGTTGCCCAATTCTGGGAACTTGCAATAAATTCCCCAGTTTTGCAGAAATCCTGGTTGGAGAATACCGGATTTCCTGCTTATTCCTTCCTGATTCCAGGAAACCTCCAACCGGGATTTTGGGAAACCATGGAATTTAAGTTTCCGGAATATTGCAACCCTAGTCACAATGGGACTGGGGAATATGATATGAACGTTTGAAAACAAAGTCTAGTACTAATCACTCAGAAACACACAGGAGTATTGTCTCAGTTCACTTTTTATTATTTCACAACAGTTTGACTGGCACCAGCGTACCGTGGTTTTGCTACATATAGCACAGATGACCTATCCATCTTTACCTTGCTGTAAATCAAAAATAAATAAATACTAAATCAAACAGTATACCAGGAAGTAGTGGTGTTGGGGTCTGGGGGACAGAAGTAGTGGTGTTGGGGTCTGGGGGACAGAAGTATTAATTAGTGTCCTTTCTCACAGAAGTGTGTCTCTTTGTTGAGTTGGAACAGTGGGATGTCAACTCCATTTTGGCAACTTTGCACTTCAAGAATACCCAGATAGGTCCACTGTGTTTCAGTATCATGTAGTGTACAGCAGCCCTGCCTGTAGGTTGGCTCACTGCTGTGTGTGTCACACCAAACACTCTCAGAGAATAACTAAAGAAGACTAAGAGATTTTTTTTTTTGTACATAGACTTTCGTATGTAAAACACATTTTGAGTAAAACTTCTGTGTTTGTAGTTGTGAGAGCGATCAAAATATGTATTTTATCACAACCAGTGAGGACGTTGCAGGACAGCCAGGCCACCACTGGAGGGTACTACAGATAGTATTGCCAATCTACAGGTACAGCACTTTAAAGGCTGTATAACGCTAAAATATTGATAAAGTGCAGCAGACAATCCTAATTCTGCATTTTCCGTAATCATCAGTCTAATAAAATGTAAATCCAATGACAAACTAATGAAAATAAGAAAAATATCTACGAGTCAATTCAGGCATAATGTATCCTTAACATTGTTATTAATTAAATACATTGGAATATTGCAGCTATTCCATAATACTTGAAAGATGTATTAGTGTTCCGTGTTTGTTGGCCTTTTCATCTTCAATCACATTAAGAGGAATCTGATGCCTTTTCCAGGCTTGGCTGATGATTCAACTTCAGAACGGTCATTTCAGTTCTCATATTAGACAGGTCGTTTCAGATTTATCATGGGGTGATGTCCCAATAACCACGCATAGTTTGCTTTCCTTTAAGATCACAGATCTGACAGGATTGGATGGGCATCAGTATTATGAAGGACATCTATCCAGCCCTTTCACATATCCATGATGGTTATTGTGGAAAGAAAGCCATTACAGGCGACTGGGACACATCCCATGTTTGTGCTTCAGTGAGCCTCATTCATTCAGGCTCTTACGAGGGTAATATCAGAGGTTCCTTCAGGATGGTGCAAAATTATCAACAGTGCAGATAGAAATAGAACGTATAGAACTGACAGGATTCCCTGTACCATACCACAAAAGAACCATGCCTGTTCTATACAAAACATTTATATTCAAAAGGTTTTGTGATGTAATCACTCTCCTGTCCTGAATAATCTAAATGTTCAAATTGGAGGTCGATTCTATTGTGCCAACAGGGAACACTAACAATCTTTCTCAAATGCACCCAACACTTAACACGAGTCTGGTCCATCTGTGTGTATGGGGGAACAACCCTCCAGTCATCTCCACATGCAGTCCTACAGTAGCTCATACACAACAAAAATAAACAATACATTAAATCTGTGTGTTGTAAACAAATATACTAACAAGTACTTAAAAAAAAAAAAAAAAAGTATACATTGTAATAAGCTGCCGTTGTAACTTCTTAAAACCCACTGTAGCGTATTCTAGACCTGGGTTTAACAGTTTAAGTGTCTGTATGAGGGAGTGTATTAACTGTCTTGTGAAGGAAACGCCAGTGGTCATTGACAAGAGTTGTCTTCTTTAGTGTTCACTGCTCAATTGTTGCCTCATTGGTCAGTTTGTGGGAACATTTCCTGTAGATGGTCGATCATAATAACTAATGTAACATGAGAATGACATTAATTCTCCCCCACCCCCCCATAAAAAATAAAATAAAAAAGTGGTTGTCCCACTGGCTATCATAAGTTGAATGCACCAATTTGTAAGTCGCTCTGGATAAGAGCGTCTGCTAAATGATATAAATGTAAAATGAATGGTCTAAGGCTACGCAGTAATGACCAGCGTCATTTCCTTCACACAGAGGCTACAGTATTAAAGTGTTACTTTGATAATGCCGATAGACATACTAACCTGGAGCCAAGCAGTTAGAATAAAGCAGTAGAAAACTAGGGCTGCACCTGAAGTGGCTTCCTCAGCCTCCGTGCATTCTGTCCTTCACACAGTGATAGAACTGGACCGGTGGGAACCAAACACACTGGTCCGTTGCCCCAATGTTAGATCAGTTAGATGAAGGAGAGGAAGTCACTTCAGACTGATAAGTTGCAGCCTGTTTGTGATGGAAGAGGGTGGTTTTAGGTTCAGTGGCCCTGCTTGCTACCCTGAATAAAATACACATTTATTTCACAGTTCACTTCAACGTCAGACAAAAGAAGACGGGAGGAGAGAGGTGTAGTGACGAGAAGGGGGCTTTGAGTGAGTGAACTAACTGTGTAGTATGTAGGGTAGTAGTGGACACTTCGTAGTGTGGTAGTGTACAGATCAGCCGCTAGCAGCTGAGTGGTGAACTGCCTGTGTGTGCTGGCCAGTCTCTTAAACAGGATAGCAACGAGTCCTCCACACAGAAAGAAAGAGAGGGGGGAAAAAAGGGAGGAATGAATCTAGGAAGGAGGAGAGAAAGGATTGTGTCCCATGTTGGAATGAAAGATGAAGAGGTGGAGGAGGAGATGAAGAGGAGAGGAGGGAGGAAGAAGGGAATGTTCTACGGTTGTTCCTCGTTCTTCTTTAATGATATGCGTTTCTTCCTGGCAGCCAGCATCTCGTAGAAGGGGTCCACGCTGACCGCAGAGCTGGAGAGAGGATGCAAGAGAGAAACAGAATAGAAGAATGTTAGTCCGATGCATTTCTAAATGTATCCCTCCATCCATCCACCCTACTCTCCCTTCCTGACTGCCTCCCTCCCTACTCCGTACTTGATGTGGTGGATCCATTCGTCCTTCTCCTCAGGTGTGGGGGCAGAGATGCGGTACACGTTGTGGTTCCCCTCCACCACTCTGCCGTCTGCCTCCGTCTTACAGGCCTTGATCAGCTGACCACGGTTGTTGGGGATGTACAACTCAAAGCAGTTCTGGGAAGGGAAGAGCAGGAGTCACGAGAAACAGTGCAGTGATCATGTCCTATGTTGACATTCTAATGTACTGACAACAGACTCACAGGTTTCCTGGGGTCTTCAACCTCACGGATACTCAGGTTCTCTAGGGGAATGATACCTCTGGGCTCCTTATCCTGAACACACACAAAACAGACATACACACTGTAGTATACAACACTCTGATCCACATTACAATGTTCTGTTACATAGCTCTTTACCCTCTCTGTACTGGATTCCATTTCCATCACATTGCTCTACAGTGGCACTTGGACTTTGGCAGCGGATGAGAGCTATAATGTTGACTTACTGTAGTATATTCAAAGTAGTAGAGGCAGTTGTCTGTGAGAATGAACCATCTTCTTTTCCAGGTCTTCACCCGTCCTCCTGAAATACGAGCAGACCAACACAGAGGCATGAGAGACAGGGTGGTAGCTAGAGGTTAGCAGAACACCAACTGGACTGGAGACAAACTCATTCCATTTGACTGCTTCACATACTGAAGTAAATATGCCATTACTACACATCACCTTCAGGATATTACAGTTATTCAGACAGCTTGTATAGCCTTACATGTCCAATGTTACTGTGCTTTTGTATGTCAATTCATCTCTCAGTAATAACTAGCAGATATTAGTAATATGTAACATCTTTAATGTCTGTCAAAAGGCATATGTGGACAATAACGTTTCTTCTATACTGCCTGGTGGCCATTTTGGTTCCATAAGAATTATATTGTTTCTCATGGACCCATTCTCCCAGTACATACCTCCTGAGAAACAAGCGGCAGCAGAGTGTGGAAATCACAGGGAGAAGCAGAGACAACAGGGACCAGAGGTTTCGGGGGGAGGGAGGGAGAGGGGTCGGGAGGGAGAAGACAGCAGAGATATTAGTGACAAACAGATCACAGACCCCACCATGCAAGAGAAGACGGTTCAGACTGCCATGATGCAAGAGAGTGAGATACTGAGGGAAGCTCCATGTAGAAGAAGTCGCCCATAGACACATCTAGAATCAGTTTACTGTCCCCCAATCCTAAACTTAATTTAGGGAGGAAAACACAAACTGATCTTATATGGAATCCAAGGGCAGCTCCCTCAGTATGGACAATTCTGTCTATTTACCCATCATGCAATGGCAGTCTTAAGACCATAATACACAGACAATGGTTTAGGCAATATTGCTAGAGAACAAGTGTGGTAGTATTGCCTCAGAACATTGGCGGTGTATCATTATCTTTAGTGTAAACCTGAGAGAGAGGATGAAGGCAGGCACATAACAGCACAAAGCCTTAGGAGAGAGAGCACACAACACACAAGTTTACACTCATTATCCAAAAACCCTGGGGCTGATCAAGACGTTACAGAATGTTAATATGTTTTTAAGCCATCCAAATAATCCATATTTGGTTTTGAAACCGCCTTGAGGTGATCGGCAGAGAGAAGCCACAGTACCCCCTCCCACCACCCGGCGTTGCCACGGCCGACTCACCCAGTTTGAGGAGCCAGCCCTCTCTGTCAGGGTTGAAGAATGTGTGTGTCAGGTCGTTCCCATCATCCTCAGGGATCTTGAAGGGCTCGTTCTTGATGCTGTCATAAAGATTCTGTGGTAGACAGAGCGGAGAGAGACATTGAGAGGAGACAAACAGCAGGGAGATTCACTATAACACACACTGTTATTTCATCTGAACTAGAGCTTCCTGCAACTGAACCCCTACAAACTGATGAAGAAAGATGAACAATCACTCAGTCATGAGCCAACGACAAGCTCACTTCCACAGAGACTCCCCTAGCCCTTCCCCTAGGTTCCCCTCCCTCACTCACTCTGAGCAGGTCCTCTGGCAGGTCTCCACCCTCGTTGATGCCTCTGTTCATGGAAATGAAGCGGTCCAATCCAGGCTTGTCTCTCACGTTGGGGTTGTGGAGGCTGGTGTTCAGCATGATGATGGCAAACGACAGCACATAGCACGTATCTAAGGAGAGAGAGGAACCATAAGATGAGAAGAGTAGCTAGCAGACCTCTGTGTTGTAACGACGGTAGGTGTGTGTACCAGTGCTCTGGAAGACCCCAGGGTTGCAGTGACAGTATCTCTGGGCGAAGGCCTCCATCATCCTGTCAATCTTCTGAGCCTCGCCGGGCAGACGGAAACTCCACAGGAACTGCCTGCAGGAGTCAAAGGTCAGAGGTCAAAAGGTCAGAGAGAGCACTAGCTGCCATGGTAAAAGACGCTTATGTAGGGTTTTTATCCTCGATAATTTGAAATGCATGTACTGTTTTTTATTAAATGTCAGAGGTTATCACAGAGTACACCCCAGCTTACCTGAGAGCCTGGACCAGGTTGAGATCAGTGAACTCATGAAGGTCAACAAACGCCTGCAGAACCTTGAGATTAAAGTCCTCCCTACAGGAGAGAAGAGGGACGTAGACTTCTGATGCTGTTCAGCCCAATAATAACAAAGAAGAAGAGAGCGAATGGTAGAGAGGGGGAATGGTTACCTCTCTCCCAGGTAGTCTCCTATAGCAGTCTTGTTGAGGCCCTCTCCTTTGTACAGGAACTGGGCAACGTCCTCTTGAGTGTGTTTGAGCAACTCATTCTCCACCAGAAACACAATACCCTACACACAGAGAGAGAGAGGAGAGAGAGAGAGAGAAACTACAATCAGAAGAGAGTAAACACTCAAGAGATTGATGACAAGAAAGGCCGTGAAAGAGAGGGGGGGGGGGGGGAGAGGTATAGAGGCTGATCAGATTAATGTATCCATTCCATGTTCCCTTTTCACCTTTTTGGGGTCCATGTTGAACTTCTTCCTTCCCATGGCCACATGCCTGTTCTTCTGTAGAGTTTTACTGCAGGGAGGAAAGACAAGGAGTGGATCACATTCAACCCAATAACTCTGCATCAATTATACATACAGTTAGAGGGAAATGGAGAGAGCAGAGCAGGGAAGTCAAACTAAAATAGCTCTTAGATATGCTTTCAAATTCTTCTTTTAACAGCTAAATTGACTGAAAACACATTCTCATTTGCAGCTATGACCTGGGGAAGTTGCAGGTTAGAGGAGAATAGTCGAAGGAGCCAATAGGAAGCTATCTATTTTTACATAAACTTAAAAGTGAAATTGCCATAGATGCAATATTGAGTAAATGCAGAGATTCAAGTTCCTTGGCGTATATATATATATATATATATATATCACTGACAAACTGAAATGGTCCACCCACACAGACAGTGTGGTGAAGAAGGCGCAACAGAGCCTCTTCAACCTCAGGAGGCTGAGGAAATTTGGCTTGGCACCTAAAACTTTTACAGATGCACAATTGAGAGCATCCTGTCGGGCTGTATCACCGCCTGGTACAGCAACTGCACCGCCCGCAACCGCAGGGCTCTCCAGAGGGTGGTGTGGTCTGCCCAACGCATTACCGGGGGCTAACTACCTGCCCTCCAGGACACCTACTGCACCCGATGTCACAGGAAGGCCAAAAAGATCATCAAGGACATCAACCACCCGAGCCACTGCCGGTTCACCCCGCTATCATCATAAAAAAATAAAAATAAAAAAAAATCATCCAGAAGGCGAGGTCAGTACAGGTGCATCAAAGCTGGGACCGAGAGAATGAAAAACAGCTTCCATCTCAAGGCCATCAGACTGTTAAATAGCCATCACTAGCACATTAGAGGCTGCTGCTGCCTATAGAAATCACTGGCCACTTTAAGAAATGGAACACTAGTCACTTGTTTATAATGTTAACATATCTTGCATTACTCATCTTATATGTATATACTGTATTCTATAATATTCTACTGTATCTTAGTCCATGCCGCTCTGTCATTGCTCGTCCATATATGTATATATTCTTAATTCCATTCCTTACTTTGATTTGTGTGTATTGGGTATATGTTGTGAAATTGTTAGATCAGGGTTGCCCAACCCTGTTCCTGGAGAGCTACCCTCCTGTAGGTTTTCACTCCAACCCCAGGTGTTACTAACCTGATTAATCTTATCAACCTGCTAATTAGAGTCAGGTGTGCTAGATTAGGGTTGGAGCAAAAACCTACAGGACAGTAGCTCTCCAGGAACAGGGTTGGGCAGTCCTATGTTAGATATTACTGCACTTTCGGAGCTAGACGCACAAGCATTTCGCTACAACCACAATAACATCTGCTAAACATGTGTATGTGACAAATAATATTTGATTTGAAGGTAACCTGAATGCAGAGGAGTTATTTTGGGAAACACTGCTGTCATATGGACTCTCTAATCATCCCATTATAATTAATCACCAACTTCAGATACACCAGTGGAGAGGGACTGTGCTACACACTGAATAATGGAACTGAAATATTCAGGGAAACACCATCTGTGTTTTTCTCACCTGCCCTCTGTACTAGTCTCCAATCCCTCCACCTCTATGATGGCCTCTCTGAGCTCGTCTCTGAGCCTCTGGATCTCCTGCAGCAGTGCTCCCTTCCTCCGGCGGATGTCCTCCAGCTCAGAGCGCTCCTCTGGACTCAGGTCTACCGGGACTGTAGGGAAGGAGGGAGAAGAGGGGTGAGAGAATAAAGAGAGATGGGAATAGAAAAACAAGGGGCATGGAAATGGAGAGAAGGGGAAAATGGTGGAGACAGAGAGAACTAAGTTAGAATTGACCTGAAACATTTCAGTATTCAAAGTCTGTTTGCTACAGTGCATTTCCAAGATGCTTTGAGTTTACTACTGAAAGTGCTTTGAGTAAAAAACATGTTTTCCCAAAACGATTCATATCTAATCCAATGTTCCTAACAATTGTTCAATTTCCTCTGCATCTCTCCCTCTCTATTCCTGCTCCTTTCTCCGCTCACTGACCTGTACCTAATTCCTCCATTTTGCTTGTCTGGTCAAATGGAAACTTCTGTGGAAAATCAGGCGGTCGATGATGTGTGTCTCATTGCAGCCTTGATATACTGGAGCACTCAACCTTACAGCGTATTCATCGATAAAGACAAGTTCACAGAGCTCAGAAAACCAACTAGTCTTGAACAGAAGTAGCTTATCCACACAGAACAGAAGTACAGTAGATGAGGAAAAACTAGTTTAAAATCAAAATCAGCCGAAACACTGGCTGCAGGGCTTTCACTGAAACATTCAATGGAATCCTGACAATCTCTAACGTGACAGTGGGAGCGGTTAGACATGAAAAATACTAGTTGGGGACAGAAGAGATCCGCATTTAAAAAAATAAATGTTGGTGCTGCATATGTGAACTATGCAGGACAATTTGTCATAAAGAGTATCAATTCCAAATGACACTTCTCTATAACTACTGTCAATTCTCAGATGTTTTCAATTCAACTAACTAAATGGATTAGGCGAGTCAACAGGGCTGCACTGATTTTTGTAGCTTCTTTGCTCAGAGATAGATTTTCTTTAGCACAGCACTAACACACCTGGTTCGACTAATTATCAAGCCACTATCCAATTAGTTGTCAGGTTAGGTGTGTTTTTAGTGCTGGGCTGGAACAAAAATGTGCAGTCCTTTGGGTCCCCAGCCTGGACTGGAGTTGAAAAATACAGAGGGACAGCATAGCTACACTGCTGCAAACCACAGTATTCCCTTGGTAGAGTGACCAGCCACTACAGTGCCACCAGGCCGCGATGGGATTCATGTGTTTAGGAAGCTAAATGACATCTGCACGTCAACAACCCAGTTACCCCGCCCCTCAAAATGAGATGAATAACTAACGAGCTAGCTTATTCAATGTTTAATAATAATAATAATGTTTGATTCTTGACGGACAGTGGGTGGGTTTAACGTCATATAGTAACCAATATTGTAATGAATAACATTAGCTAACTATTTGGATATGAGTGGTCAGACTACAATAAGCAGTTAGCTACAACTACCTACCTACAGGAAGACTAAAAAGAGCTAGCTAGCTTGCTAACAACCTCGCTAACTAGAGCGCTAACGTTAGCTAGTACTGTATTATTAGCTTACGTCGGACTGTGATTGTATGGGACTCTCTTATGAGAAACGTTGTATAACAAACAAAGATGACAACCATGCAGTACAATCTACAATATAATGCATGCAACGTTAATATTGTTTCGTGACAACTGGTGCTCTAATTGTGTAGTGAAATACCTGCTGCTACAACTAGCTCGTTAGCGGAGTGTGTTGTTATAAGACTTACTGTAGTCCAGGTCATCCATTTTTGGCGCTTTGCTTTTAGGCATAAATATTTCAGATTCGACTGTCATTCAATAAATGAAAAAATAATGGATATATATAAAAAATATATCCTCCAAATAAAAAGGAAATAAATAAATAACCAGCCTTGCGTGCCGAAACCTGGTGCACAGACAAAGGAGGTGGTGGTACAGGAAGTGACGCTAACTTTTTGTTATTAATAAATAAACACGTCCTCACTTTCGGCCATGTTTGTAAGGAACTTTTGAACCCAGAAAGAAGCCACACAACCAAAGACACTGATAACAAGCCCCTTTTATCTATGACACAAACATCTGAGGTTGATTTGGCCCATTTACTAGAACTTGGTTTCTTTCCCAATAACTGCCTGGAAAAGGGGTCACTGTATGTTTTTTATTAAAGGTCCAATGCAGCCGTTTTTATCTCAATATCAAATAATTTATGGGTAACAATTAAGTATCTTACTGTGATTGTTTTCAATTAAAAGGATCAAAAATAAACTAAAATAACTTCTTAGCAAAGAGCAATTTCTCCAGCAAGAATTTTGATAGGACTGTCTGGGAGTGGTCTGAGTGGGGCGGGAAAAATGTAATACTTGCTGTTATTGGCAAAGAAGTTTGGAACTCTCTTTCTTATTGGTCTATTAACTAATTTACCACATGGTGATGTCACCATGGAAAGGCCAAAGCTCCATCCCACCAAAAATGGCTGAAATTTTAGGTAGTCTTTTCAAACAGCTCTTACACTAAAAAGGCATTATCATCATTTTCACAATATTATTCCAACCTCAGTGTGGAAATATTTGTAAAACACAGGAAAATCTCGTTTCTGACTGCACTGGGCCTTTAATGATTAGGTGAGGGACAATGTTCAGCACCTACTTCCTTATCATCACTGAGGAAAGATCAGGTGATGTGACCTATCTCACAGGGCAGGCCTGCAGATCACATGGGCAGCTACTTGATTATGTAATGTACTCTGGAGTGTCAAAGACCTCAAAATACAATTTGGACCTAGGGAAAACATCTGCTAATTTAGGTTTTTGCCTTACAGATGTCCAACACAAAGGGATGAGACATTGGTATTTATAAAGATCCCCACCATGGATGAGTGTCAAGCAGGGGAAATGCATCCTTTCTCCTCCCTTTCTTTGGGTGATCCAGAAATGACTGTATTGTGGAAGGCAAGCTTCCCACCCTCTCACGTGTTTACAATCCAACCTTGTCAATTCAGTGATTACCCAAGGAAGGTAGCATTTCAATGTATTTGATCAGGCTCTCTGAGATGCAACAGAGACAGAGATGTATGAGTTTCAGGCTAGTTCATGGATAAGATATCAAAAAGAAGGAGAGCCTACTTCAAAGAAGAGAGGAAGGGAGGCCATGGGAAGAGGAGGAGCCAGGGGGAGGCAATAACAATATACTGTGGCAGGGGTAGATTAATCAGAGGAGAGGAGGGGGATGGAGGAAAGGAGGAAAAGTGTGAGGCATCAGCTTCCTTGTTTATCAGCAGACTGAGACTTATTAAAAACAGAGGACAGGCGCTAGGGTTAGACATTGTTATCAAGTCACGTTTCAAACAATGGTCCCACAGATAAATATGCTAAGAATGTTGTTGGTAGGGGTATTTTCCCTCTGTTAATGTAAATCATTGCCACGTGTACTAAACAGATACGCCACGCTTTTCCATAAACAACAAAACATGTTTGGTACTCCTGAGGGGGTTGATGCAAGGAAAATAACATTTTCTAGAGATAGAAACTTGTCTAAGATACCTTTATTATTTTAAGGTAAAACAAAACATTTAAAAAACCATTTATAACTATGAACTGTACATTATATATTTTAATTGTTTTAATAATTACAAGTTTATCACAGGCAAATCCATCTATAGACAATACATCTTACTGGCATTATCAAGGGTTTACACCTAGGGTTGCAAAATTTCTATAAATTCCTTGGAATTTATTGAAAGTTCACGGAATTTTGCAACCCTAGTCACACCCCAACATTGTCATATCAAATTGCTCTAACACATTGTTGTCCCAACCCTGGTCACAGACACTGAGCAGTACATCAGGTTTCAATTGTCACAGCAAGTCTTTTAAAATTGAGAGTAAATAGTTTTGTAATTATATCCCAAAAATGTGATAATGCACTGACACCAGCCCAGAACCACCATCCAGTCTTATGTTGTGAAATGTTTTATCCTCAGGCCATAGAAAGACGGAAGCTTGGTGTATATCCTGTCAATTTACCTTGTATGACCAGGGATGGACAGCTTTGGTCTAGGGACCAAGGCCCCGTTTGAAATGAAATACTTAAAAAAATGGATCCATTCCTTCCTTAAAGTAATCACTGATAAACTAACTGATCAGTGACACTGCATCAGCAAGGATTGTATCACATAGCCTTCACCTATCAAGTCATGTGATATCAGGGATTACTCAGAGGAACGGAGGAAAGGCTGCATCTGAAAGTATTTGAACAGGGCCCAAAATCAGCCGGCAAGAGAACACAAGAGGCCTTGAATTACGCAGACATGACTAATCCATATCAAGGGGCCAGGGGGTACTGTGGACCAAACAGACCAGAGCAGTCAAACATGGCATAACTGATTGATACATGCTCATGAGATTAAATTCCTGACATATTAAATTTGTTCCGGTCACAAATACATAAGAATCCTATACTTTTGAGGTTAACTAAAACACCCGTTCAACATAGACATACTACATATAGGCTACATCCCATTGAGAAAGCCATTTCTGAAATGTAGGCTATGATTTGAGTTGGGAGGCACAGCCTTGTCAGTGATCAGCTAATCAATCATTTTCTGAGTTTATGTTGTCCGTAAAGGAAGATTAAAACTCTCCTATGGAAACCTTATCTGCTTGTCATGTAGTAAATAACACCAGCAAGACAAGTTCACTTTGTTCCTTTCAACAGCAATCTTTATCTAAAAGATCAAATCGAGTGGAGTTTCTGCAACTGCACAACACTTCAGAATCGATTCACAATTATATACATTAAAACAGACTAGAGGTATGTAAAAAGGCAGTTTACACGTGTGGAACAAGTGACTGTTTGCTGAATACAACCAGCATTCTGGGTCTTCGTGAGACTTTGAGGATTCCGTGACAACATACAAGAAACTCGATCAAGCAACAGTCTCGTGTTCACTGTGTTGCAACTTCATAATCTAGCATCATCATCATCATCATCATGCACCCTTCTTGCTAAGAAAAACAGGCAAATGCACTATACACCATGATGGCTACTGTTCAACAGTCCCATCTATCCTACTATTGTGGAATACCTGTGAATAAGGACTCAATGAGCTTTATATTTATTTAAATGTTGATCCAACTTTACTGGCTTATTCTAGGAGTAATTGTCTCCATGGGATTGCTAATAAACCTCCTCTGTTCACTGATATTTCATACACACTGAACTGACACCACAGTATGCTCAGCAGCTTTGCTTTGTTTTTCCTGTAGTGGACGCTCCCCTCTGATATACCTGGATGGCAGAGGAGGCTGGTGGGAGGAGCTATATGAGGATGGGCTCATTGTAATGGAAGAATGGAATAACGTAGTTGATGGGTTTGATACCGTTCCATTTACCCCATTCCAGTCTTTACAATGAGCCCGTCCTCCTATAGCTCCTCCCACCAGCCTCCTCTGGTGAATGGAGATTTGCAGAGTCGTAGGTTTAGGCTTCTTATATAAGACAGAAAGGGCAAAGTCACAGGAGTTGTACTTAAAGGCATTACAGGGAAGGACGGAGGATCCAAAACGGAACGGGATCTACATTTGCATGAGGGTGTGGCTCCCTCTGAAGTAGCTCTAGAACTAGAACGGTTCTAGGACAGCTTTGATAGTTCTGATTTAGAACTAGAACTGTTCTAGGACAGCTTTGATAGTTCTGATTTAGAACTAGAACGGTTCTAGGACAGCTTTGATAGTTCTGATTTAGAACTAGAACTGTTCTAGGACAGCTTTGATAGTTCTGATTTAGAACTAGAACTGTTCTAGGACAGCTTTGATAGTTCTGATTTAGAACTAGAACAGTTCTAGGACAGCTTTGATAGTTCTGATTTAGAGCTAGAACGGTTCTAGGACAGCTTTGATAGTTCAGATTTCTTTGTTCTCCATCTCTGTAAGGCAAGGTCAGGAAATGTGCATCTCTGCCTGCCATGTGTGCATACTAGAATGTATACACCACACACGTGCACTGAATACACACTCCCCTATACACATTCAACTTGTTTTTCCCCTATTTTTTTCCCATGGCTATGCAGGTTCACACTTCTCAGGGGAAACGGAGTGTAATCCAACAGCTGTGCAACAAAGCTAGTTTTCATCCGTAAAAAAAATTCTCTATTAATCCCTCGGTTCGCATGCTGCCCGACGCGCTGCTCAGCAGGTGATCCCTTCCACTAAACCCCAGAAATGATTCAGGCTATTTTCAGTCTCTCAGAGGCTTTTTTCTCCTCTTTCTCTGAACACAGATGGAAACAGAGATTATTAATTGGAGAGAGCACCGTATCAGCTGATCAAATGAGCCAATCCCTGGTCAGAATCAGGTGATCTTCACTCCAGAGTCGCCGACGATGAGCCGGGACATGGAGGGATGGACCTGAGGGAGACAAACCCATAAAGTGATTAGTATAATACTTTAGAGAAGGGAACTAAACATAGGTCTCAGAAGTGTATAATGTGATTATTAATATACCAAAGAAAACATGAAAGATAAACACAGAAGTCTCACAGCTTTTGTTGCACTGAAGTGATAGGCCATCAGCAAGGGTTTAATATAATACAGGCAAAATACAGAGGGTAACATCGTACCAAAGACAATCCACCAGTTCAGTACTATAAGATGTGGAGTGGATTTACATGCACTTACGAGCTGGGATTGTTAGTGAAAAGACTTAAAAAGAAAAGCTTTTGAAATCAGATAAAAAATCTTAGTAACTGCTTTTATCTTCACTGTACACACTCCCTCCAGCCCTCCCCACTCCATCGCTCTCTCTACCTGTGCCTGCAGCGGGCCGTAGGGCACCATTTCCCCGTCCACAGTGAGTGTTCCTCGTGGGGAGAGGGGCTGCAGCCTGAAGGCCCTGGCTGGGACATGGCTCACATACGGGGAGCTGAGAGACAGGTGAGCCCCCCTCTCCATGGCCAGGAACAGACGGAGCAGGGTGGCTCTGGAGATCCCTGCCCGCACAAACGTCAGGTGGATCAGCCCGTCATCAAACTTGGCTTGGGGGGCGGCGTGGAGGTCTGCCCCAAGATGGGACTGGTAGATGGCCAGCACAAGCACAAAGTCCCCCTCGATGGTCACCCAGTCCCGGGTGGGCAAGGGCTGGTCCAAGGGGGGCAGGAGGTCATCCCTGGGGGGGTTGAAGGGGAGGGAGATGGGGGGGCGGTTCTTGAGGGGCCCGGCAGGCTCGGCAATGTCAAAGGTAAAGGAGGGGGAGGGGGACTGGAGAGACGGGGAAGGGGAGGTGGAGTTGGGGGTGTTGGGGCGCGGAGCGAGGTAGGAGGAAGAGTGGGGGGAGGCGCAGGAGGGGGAGGAAGGGGGCGTGGGAGAGAGGGAGAGGGACAGGGAGGGGAGTTTGGGGGGTAGGGAGTTGGAGTGAGGGTGGTGGAGGAGGGATAAGGGTCTGGGGCGGGATGCGTTCTGGTCCAGCGTTTTGGGCTTGACGGAGAAAGGAGAGTGTCTGAAGGGAGAGGATAT
Source organism: Coregonus lavaretus (assembly GCF_964263955.1). Taxonomy (NCBI): domain Eukaryota; kingdom Metazoa; phylum Chordata; class Actinopteri; order Salmoniformes; family Salmonidae; genus Coregonus; species Coregonus lavaretus. The sequence goes on along the minus strand of NC_139990.1, from coordinate 50,472,433 downwards.
GGTGAGGGCTCTCTCCCGGGCAATGTCCAGCGGGTAGGCTTCTTTCTGGAAGTATGTCCCGTTCAGATCCATCTCTTCTGCCCTGTACGAGGCTCCAGACACAGGGTCAGCCTCCTGGCTGAGGGGCTGGCTAAAGAAGGCATTTGCTATCTGGCTGGAGGGGGCAGAGTTCTTCCTTACAGCCTGTCTGGTCTGCTGGAGGTTGTCTGGGTACGAATAACACCCCTCTGGGTCCTCATTGGCCTCTCGCCCTACGTCCACCACGTACCCCTCTCCTACCTCCTTCGCTTCCATCACCCCATCCATCGAGCCGCTGCAGCCTTCCCCATCCCTCACTCTCTCCTCTTCCTCCATCTCCCCTGAGTCCTGCTCTATCTTTCCGTCTTCTCTTTCCTCACCTTGCCTTTCTTCTATGTTCCCCGTCATCCCATCCTCCCTTCCCATCCTGCAATCTTCCCTTTCGTTTGACTCCGAACTTGTCCCTGACCTCTCCGCCTCTCCCTCCTTCCCCACCTCCCTCTCCATCTCTCTCTCTCTATCCTCTGCCAAGCTACTCGCCCTGACCACCCCCGTTCCCCCTCCCCTGGCCCTCTCCCTCCTTCTCTCCCTCTGCCTCTCCATCTCTCTCTCCCTCTCTGTGTCTACCCTCCTCAGACTCCTCTGTTCGCTGAGGCCCATGTCAGAGCTGGTGCGGTGAATGGGGGTGCGGCAGAAGCCCTCCAGGCCCTCAGTGATGCTGCGGGACAGGGGTCTGCGCTGGGGCGGAGGGCTGGCGTCTGGGGATGTGGCAACTATGGAGGGGGGCAGGTAGGACAGACGGCCCTTATAGGAGCGCAGGGAGGCCAGGCGGACCAGAGTGCCCAGGGTGAACCGTGCCGAGCCCAGACCCCGGTACCTGCAACAGCACACCATTACAACATTTAGTTACCAGGGCAACACCAGAGAATAAACATGACTTATTCATTAGGAATAAGTGTGATTAAGGTAGTACAGTGAAAGATTGCATCTACTTAACTTAAGGACTTGGCTGAGCGACCGAAGGTAACCGCCCTGTCCCGTCCCCCTGGAAGCCTCTTCCCCAGAGCTAAAGAACCCAATCACGTTCTGCCCATGTCTTAGTTTACACACACATCCACCTTCCTTCACATTTCTCACTTTACTCACCCTCTCCTGAACCCTTCCTATCAACCATTTTGATGGACATGATGATGTAGCCTACGTCTCTGCCTCATATTTCTGAACAGCTGATATAAAACCTGCAGCTATTTGAACCAGCATTCCAAATATATATATATATATATATATATATATATATATATATATATATATATATATATATTGTATTCTAATTTAGGATGTAGGCGACAACTTTCTCTGTCTGTTGCATTGGGACAAAAACAAAATCTGTATTTAAACCACAAATGAAATTTCGCTTCTCAATGATCATGCAAGTACTGCACGATTTGACGATGACTGAAATTTGCCTGGGCAGCCGACCATTCAACTACTACTTTGACTGCCTGTCTGCCTTCTGCTTAGCCAATGCTTCCAATGATGATGGAAAAACACTGCCCATCAGTGTTCTGCTTGTGTTTGATACGGTGCAGCAGCAGAGGGAACAGAAAATAGAGAATCCCGCACATGTGCAGACGATTCGGTTGTTTAGCTATCGGGAAGAGGACTCCAGAGAATTCGGCACTGCAGCCACCCCATTAACTTAAACCCACCCACCTCTCACTCTCAATGTCCACGTCAGACACAAAGCCCCAGGCCACAGACAGGAAGGAGAACATCCTTCTGGGAAGACCCGGGTGGCCATTTTGAGAAGGGGCGGGGCTGGTTGTCACAGAGACCAAATCCATGGGCTTGACTCCGCCCCGGCAGAGCTGAAAGCAGCAGTTGATGAGGAGAGGCTCCCGAAGGCACATGTCATAACTGGGATGAAGAGAAAAGAAAGAGGGAAACAGTGGATGGAAGGGGGAGGAGGGGTGTAGAGAGGAGAGAGGGAGAGATGGATGGGAGGAATGGAAGATAATGAAGAAAGGGTGAGAATGTGGAGAAGGAGGAAAGATGGAGGGGGAGACGAATGGAAAATGCAGAGAAAGGGAGGGAGAGAGGAAAGGTGAGAGGAGGACATTAATACTGTGTAATATAAGTTAACATAATGTTTATGACTTACACAATCAGTGAATGTTATGTAGGTGGCCTAACAAACCATCATAAAAACAACACAAGAGATAAGGAGAGAGATGAAGGTACAGACTGTACTAAATTGACTGGACTCATTTATTGACGTGTCTTCCAGAGATAACGTCTAGAAATAACAAGACATGAAGAGGGAGGGAATGGGGGGCAGGAGAGAGGGAGGGAGGGAATGGAAGGCAGGAGAGAGAGGGAGGGATGGAATGGTGGGCAGGAGAGAGAGGGAGGGAGGGAATGGTGGGCAGGAGAGAGAGGAAGGGAGGGAATGGTGGGCAGGAGAGAGAGGGAGGGAGGGAATGTGAGGCAGGAGAGAGAGGGAGGGAGGGAATGTGAGGCAGGAGAGAGGGAGGGAGGGAATGGTAGGCAGGAGAGAGAGGGAGGGATGGAATGGTGGGCAGGAGAGAGAGGGAGGGAGGGAATGGGGGGTCAGGAGAGAGAGGGAGGGAGGGAATGGAAGGCAGGAGAGAGAGGGAGGGATGGAATGGTGGGCAGGATAGAGAGGGAGGGAGGGAATGGTGGGCAGGAGAGAGAGGAAGGGAGGGAATGGTGGGCAGGAGAGAGAGGGAGGGAGGGAATGTGAGGCAGGAGAGAGAGGGAGGGAGGGAATGTGAGGCAGGAGAGAGGGAGGGAGGGAATGGTAGGCAGGAGAGAGAGGGAGGGAGGGAATGTGAGGCAGGAGAGAGGGAGGGAGGGAATGGTGGGCAGGAGAGAGAGGAAGGGAGGGAATGGTGGGCAGGAGAGAGAGGGAGGGAGGGAATGTGAGGCAGGAGAGAGGGAGGGAGGGAGGGAATGTGAGGCAGGAGAGAGAGGGAGGGAGGGAATGGTGGGCAGGAGAGAGAGGGAGGGAGGGAATGGCTACCCAGTCTATTTGCACTGCCCCCCCACCCCATCCTTTTACGCTGCTGCTACTCTGTTAATTATTTATGCAGTCACTTTAACTCTACCCACATGTACATATTACTTCAACTACCTCAACTAGCCGGTGCCCCCACACATTGACTCTGCACCGGTACCCACCTGTATATATAGCCTCCCTACTGTTATTTTATTTTACTTCTGCTCTTTTTTTCTCAACACTTTTTTTGTTGTTTTATTTTTACTTTTTTGTTAAAAATAAATGCACTGTTGGTTAAGGGCTGTAAGAAAGCATTTCACTGTAATGTCTGCACCTGTTGTATTCGGCGCATGTGGCCAATAAAATTTGATTTGATTTGAATGGAGGCAGGAGAGAGAGGGAGGGAATGGTGGGCAGGAGAGAGAGGGAGGGAGGGAATGGTAGACAGGAGAGAGAGGGAGGGAGGGAGGGAATGGAGGGCAGGAGAGAGAGGGAGGGAGGGAATGGAGGGCAGGAGAGAGAGGGAGGGAGGGAATGGTAGGCAGGAGAGAGGGGGAGGGAGGGAGGGAATGTGAGGCAGGAGAGAGAGGGAGGGAGGGAATGGAGGGCAGGAGAGAGAGGGAGGGAATGGGAGTACTTTAATAAGGCCAATCGGCTGTACATCAAGAAACTGAAGTCTAAAGGTTGACCTTGATTAGAATTAAGGTTGGGCGATATTTGGGGAGACCTCTTCTACGATATGCTACTTCAAATATTGTGATATCCAATATAATAGTTTTGCGCCGTTACTGACTAGATCATTCCAGACTGTGCAAGTTTTGTCCTCATTTATAATATTGTAGTCACGCACTCATTAAATCATCTTAGTATGGCAAAAAAAAAAGTCTTAGTTTATATATTTAGACTTCATTTTCAACATATTGATACAGCCTAACTGATAAGACCGCACCGTTTTTATTTTTTAAAGTTCAAATACAGAAGTTTTGCACATCACGATATACCTACCACCCTAATTAGAATGCACACCTTTTATTACCAATGAAAACTACTGTGGGTGTGTGTGTGACTGTAAGGGTGTGTGTTTATCAACATCAGCATTGAGAAATGTATCGAGTGGTTGATGAATGAATTTGAGGCGGAGAGAAATGATTCATTCATTCCAGACACACCATGGGACCAGAGCCCTGAACTGGAATAACCTTTGTACTCATTTCAATGCTTCTACTAGTATCTCCAGCATTCTCACCATTGATCTAACAAGAAATCCTAGAATATTGCATGTTTAGGTTTGAATCAGTCTCATATCTCTGGATCAGCGTTTTGGTCAAGTCATTACATGTGTCACATAGCTGGTTGGATGTGTGTGTGTGACCCACCCTGCGTGGTGGTTGATGGAACCAGCCAGGGCATTTCCAGAGCCACAGGGCAGGATACCTACAGGGATCTTTATTGCTAGTTCCCAGTCTGGACGCTCCATCAAACCATTGATCACCTGGAGAGAGAAAAGCAGAGCAGAGTCAGACACACACACACCCCCACACACACACCCCCACACACACACCCCCACACACACACCCCCACACACACCCACCTCGTGCAGCAGGCCGTCTCCAGAGACGATGATGATGCCGTCCCACTGTGGCAGGGAGATCTCTTTGATCAACTCTCTGGCATGGTTCTGTCGCTCTGAGGAGAAGAGGAGACGTGTTGTTAGGAGGTTGTACCTGTGTGTGTGTGATACTTGCAGAGCTGATGTTCCGGTGTGTGTTACCTGTCTGTATCAGGTTGTAGCTGATGTTTGCCTCTCTGATCATTGGCAGGATGTGTGTCTGACACCATTGCATGGCCAGGCCCCTCCCACTGAAGGGGTTCACCAATAGCAGCAGCCTTCGGGGTCGGGGCAGTATACGTTTGCCGATTTCTGCGGGAAAGCAAACAATCATTAGAATCAAATGTATTGATTGTTCTATTAAAAATACAAGGCTTCATCTTCACAGTGTACAAGAGAACAACAAACGTAAGTGATAGCATAAAGCAGGGTCCTCCCAGTGAGAAAAGGGGTTGAGAGAAAATGATAGTGACTGTAAAAGGAGAAAGATGGAGGACATTGACAGAGGAAGATAGAGAAATGCAGACAGCAGGAAGGGAGTGAGGAGTTACAAAACGAAAAGAAAGGACACAGAGGGCAGATAGATGGATGAGAGGAGACGGGAGGAGGAGAGGAGACTGAAAAAGGTGTAAAGACAGCAAGGATGAAAGACTTAGGGAGGGAGGATGTACAGACAGACACTGAGGGTGTAGACTAATGCATAGAGACAGTGAGGAGAGAGAGGAAGGAGACAGAGAGAGATAATGAGAGAGGGAGAGTCAACACAAGAGGGAAAAAAGGGAATGTTGAAATGGATAATGGATGCTTTATGTAGGGATTGGAGTTCTTCCAGGTCTTCAAAGTGCTAAAAAGAGACAGCAATGTGAGAAACGGTGACAGATGAAAAAAGCAAAATGAAGGGAGAGTACGAGACAGAGGGACGGAGAGAGAGAGAGCATTTACTGTATATACAGTGCATTCGGAAAGTATTCAGACCTCTTGACTTTTTCCACATTTTGTTACGTTATATCCTTATTCTAAAATTGATTAAATAATTTTTCCCCTTCATCAATCTACACACAATATCCCATAATGACAAAGCAAAAACAGGCTAAGAAATTTTTGCAAATTTGAAGATAAAAACAACTGAAATATCATATTTACATAAGTATTCAGACCCTTTACTCAGTACTTTGTTGTAGCAACTTTGGCAGCAATTACAGCCTTGAGTCTTCTTGGGTATGACACTACAAGCTTGGCAGATCTGTATTTGGGGAGTTTCCCCCTTCTTCTCTGTAGATCCTCTCGAGCTCTGTCAGGTTGGATGGGAAGCGTTGCTGCACAGCTATTTTCAGGTCTCTCCAGAGATGTTAGATCGGGTTCAAGTCCGGGCCACTCAAGGACATGCAGAGACTTGTCCCGAAGCCACTCCTGTGTTGTCTTGGCTGTGTGCTTAGGGTTGTTGTCCTGTTGGAAGGTGAACCTTTGCCCCAGTCTGAGGTCCTGAGCGCTCTGGAGCAGGTTTACATCAAGGATCTCTCTGTATGTTACTCTGTTCATCTTTCCCTTGATCCTGACTAGTCTCCCAGTCCCTGCCGCTGAAAAACATCCCCACAGCATTATGCTGCCACAACCGTGCTTCACCGCAGGGATGGTGCAAGGTTTCCTCCAGACGTGACGCTTGGCATTCAGGCCAAAGAGTTAAATCTTGGTTTCATCAGACCAGAGAATCTTGTTTCTCATGGTCTGACTCCTTTAGGTGCCTTTTGGCAAACTCCAAGCGGGCTGTCATGTGCCTTTTACTGAGGAGTGGCTTCCGTCTGGTCACTCTACAATAAAGGCCTGATTGGTGGAGTGCTGCAGAGATGGTTGTCAATTCTGGAAGGTTCTCCCATCTCCACAGAGGAAATCTGGAGCTCTGTCAGAGTGACCATCGGGTTCTTGGTCACCTCCCTGATTCAAGGCCCTTCTCCCCCGATTGCTCAGTTTGGCCGGGCGGCCAGCTCTAGGAAGAGTCTTGGTGGTTCAAAACTTCTCCCATTTAAGAATGATGGAGGCCGCTGTGTTCTTGGGGACCTTCAATTCTGCAGTCATTTTTTGGTACCCTTCCCCAGATCTGTGCCTCGACACAATCCTGTCTCGGAGCTCTACGGACAATTCCTTCGACCTCATGGCTTGGTTTTGCTCTGACATGCACTGTCAACTGTGGGACCGTATATAGACAGGTGTGTGCCTTTCCAAATCATGTCCAATCAATTACATTTTGCCACAGGTGGACTCCAATCAAGTTGTAGAAACATCTCAAGGATGATCAATGGAAACAGGATGCATCTGAGCTGAATTTCGAGTCTCATAGCAAAGGGTCTGAATACTTACGTAAATAAGGTATTTCCGTTTTATTTTATACATTTGCAAAAAATTCTAAAAACCTATTTTCGCTTTGTCATTATGGGGTATTGTGTGTAGATTGATGAGGGAAATTTTAATTTAATCAAATTTAGAACAAGGATGTAATGTAACAAAATGTGGAAAAAGTCAAGGCGTCTGAATACTTTCCGATTGCACTGTAGATCGAAAGAACCACACAGGCCGTGGGTAAACAGTGGTGTTGCTATCTGGGCAGGGCGGGAGATAATGGGACGGGAGGGATGCTGTGTTGGTGAGGGGTGGGAGTTAGTGGTAAGGGAGGGATGCTGTGTTGGTTAGACGCTGAATGATACAGACTGTGTGTGCAGGACAGATAAGAGCAGAGACAGAGAGAGAAAGTAGAGGAAATTAAGTGTTAAAGGGATAACATAGCATACCCACACAGCCAAGGAAAATTAAATAACATGTTTCTTCACATACAGTACCAGTCAAAAGTTTGGACATACTTTACATGAACGAACCCTTAAACAATACATTATCCTTTTAATAGTCAGCATACCTAACTGAACATAAAATGCTGTATGTATGGCCTTATACAGTACAACAGTATTGGCCTATATCCATTCATTCCTTATCACATGTTCATTATACAGTTGTCTACGTCCATTATGCAGTAGCCTATATCTACCATGGTCAGAAATACACTGAACTAGCCTATATCTGTTAGAACATGCATTGCATTCATACAGTAGACTAGGCCTATATTAATCTGTATCCTCTGGCCTCCTACATCAAGAGGACCTCAGGTCACCCCATATGACTCCAGTTAACAATAACTAACCAACTCATTTATGGAAACAAACTTTATGGAGTGAATGGTGCTCTTAAAGTTAATTAACGCACAGCTAAAGTCTGTACACAGGACAGGAAGTAGTCGGTGCCAAATGCCATAACGAGTGCTGATTTGGCTTATGCTCTCTCATGGTGACACTTTGCCAGTCTTTATGATGGGCATTAGGGAATATCCGACTTTGATTCCAACAACTGGGATGTAACAATAACCTCAGAACCTCCACACATTGTGCCTGGACTGTAACATAGCATACAAACAGACAAGATAACTGATTAGTAGCTGTGTTAGTGGAACACACACACCTGTAGCACAAGTGCCACACTCACCCGTGTCAGCAGTGATGGCGACTCCCCTGAGCAGACATTGTATAGCAATGGACCACATCTCAGCCTCCACCCTGGCTTCAGCCAGGTATGCCCTCACCTGCCTCCTCCTGGACACCCCCTTCCTCCGCCTCCCTGGGGGATACCAGTATAGAACCAGCAAGGGGGGAGCGGGGGCGCGGGGACAGCTGCACCCTGCCAGCTCTGACAGGGGTAGTATTAGACGCGCCTCTTTACCAGGACGGGGGGCCAGGCGCTGGACGTGGATGTGGGAGGGGGTGAGGGTCAGGGCGTAGCTGGAGGTAGGAGAGGAGCTGGGGGAGGGAGAAGGGGACGACAGACCCCCAGGACCTCCAGGGCTGTTGGGGCAGCTGTTGTTGTTGCTGCTGCTGCCCGTGCCCCAGCCCCCGAACTGGCCGTAGAGTAGCACCTCAGCTGGGGATGGGATGGGGGGCTCTGGGGAACGCATCCTTAGTGTGGGGGGCTTGGCGGGTAGAGGACTTCAATCCCTCAGGTTTGGGAAGGTAAGGTATGTTTCCCGACAAGTGGACGGTGTGTGAGTGTTTCATGCAGTTGCCAGTTTGTTGGATGGAATAAGTCAGTTTAAATTCAGGTAGTGATACACGTTAGTTCATTTGCCCACTGATGGCCACCTTAAAGGAGAATCAAATGGAAGCACCTGTCCTCAGGATCTGTTAGGAAGACCAAAATATAACTATAGACCTGTAGGTCTGTCTCAAAAACTAAAACAGAAGTTATTTATCCCGGAAACCTCCTTAAAATCATTCTTCCACTTCAGTGCTTGAATTGCAGAGGCAACGCCACAAAAACACCTCTGAGTTTGACGTGTGAAACCATCTGCACTCAAAGGAGTATTGTATGATCTGAGAAAAATAACTCTCACTGGCCTTCAGATGGAGATTCTTCTCTTTAGTGTGTCAATCCAACAGAGGAACAGATACAAAATTAAAAACACCAGCCTTTACAATGCAAATGCCTGAAGACAACGATAGATCTTAGATCTGTCCATTCCAGATGATGTCTTGTCCTTAAATGCTATCAGATTCTAGATTTGTCCATTTCGGAATGATCGATAGACAAGGCTTGTAAACAAAAAATATTCACCCTTTCCAGTTTAAAATTAAAACAGAATATATATACACAAAGATTACAAAAATAGATATAACGCAAAGAAATGCTTAAATTACAGTTTGAAATATCTTAGTGTGGATATTTATCAATAAAGTGCAACTTAGAAAAGACGGCTACAAGTCAAACAAGAGTTTAAATAACAAATATATTAAAACGTAAAACAATCAATCATAAACTATGAATCAGACAAAAATGAACACACCTTGGTCTTGCAAGGAGGCTATAGCAATTTACTTAGCACTAGATTGCGGTGGAATATTGCGTGGTAAGTGCTGATGTCAAACGTCCCGGTCTTCCACAGATATGAGAGATATGTGGAGGCAGGAGAAAGGTGTGTCAAGGTAGAATATAAATATCACTCCTCAAGAGACAAGCAGGCTTTACAGTAGTGAGATAGCTACGCAATCATTGTCCAATTCCAAGTGTCACATTAATGAAAAATGCCACGTAATCATAGTTGTATTCCATCAAAGACAGAGATGGAAAACAAGAGAAAACAGAAAAAAACTCAAACAAAAATGTTACTAGATTGTGCCGGGGGGGTTATGTCATGGTAATGTCATTCCTTGAGTTCAAGGGTCCATTTTCATGTTCCTTCACATATATATGTATACCTATAGAGAAAAAACAGGGAGAGAAACACTGGTATTAGCAATCTATTAGCTTCCAATGTCTTCCAGCAGAAAATACTCAGTCTATATATTCAAGTGTTGAAGAGCATAAAGGAAGTGACTAGTATCAATTAAATTACCCATTAAACACAACTAATAGTTTGATGGTTGTAGCCATCAATTGTCCCATTAACAATCACCCATATTAGCTAACTTATTTAATTTCAAACTCCACATTTCTCTAGTGTAGGCTAGTACTTATCGTAATGAACAATATCAGTAAAATGCCTGCTATAAGTGATCGGTGTCGATAATTTTTCGGTTTATCATCCCAGCTCTAGTATCAATGGCACTCTACCCAAAAGTACCTTCATGTTTCATTGACAAAGACATGTGCAGTGCAGCAACACCTTGTAAGGGAGTCATTATGAAAACAATAGAACAGTAGAAAACTAGAAGGAAATTACTTTAAAATTAACTTTTCCAACAATCCAGCTGAGTGACAGACAGGCTTCCACACCATGTCCTCTCTCCACATGTCCTGCTTCTAACTTTAGAGTGGTGTGTATGCGTGTGTTTAACAGTCCGATACACTGTTTTATATTGTTCCAAAAGGTGAGTGACTCATTGGCCAATTGCAGAAGTGAAAGCAGGGCAGCAAACTCGTGAGAGATTGTGGTTTAAATTTGATTAGGCAAACTGTCTGTGTGCGTGCATTATCCCTATGTCCAGTATCCCTTGAAGTCATGCCCTGGCAGCTAAACCACACTGACTTAGAATCACACATCCCTGACATCTGTGCTCACTGATGAGACAACCTAATTTGGGGAAATGAACACTGGTTTATTACCGCTATGCCTGATGAAATTAACTGAGTTTGGTGACGGATGGTGTTTGTCCAGACAGTCTTAAGTCTTACTCTCTTTCACAATTTGTAACCAGCGGAAGTGTGATTCATAGACAGATTAGCCTACTAGACAGATTGCCCAGGACTGGCTTTGGCAGGCATAACTTGAAGCGACATCCACTATAGTTTACTCAGTCATCACCATTTTCTTCTTTACACTGTTACTAATGAAATAGTATGGACTGAAAACACAATGTGCTGGTTGTCACGTAGCCTGGAAAACCTTAATTCAAGGAAATAGTGCCTATCATATTCAGAGATCATAGACTATAAAACAAAATGGACCCATAAGAGGCTTTCCGTTGAGTATTAACTGCTATGTTCAGCCGAGAGTTTTTATCTAAGGTGCTGACACAATCAATACTTGGCAGATATGCAGCCTCTGATAAAAAAACGTAACTTGGTGCATTTGCTCGTGCCAATTATTACATCTTGTGTCCTTGAAATGCAGGGTGGCAGGTATTGCCCCTCTAATTTTGTCTTACAATGACCGTGCAGACTGGGCTCGGAACATTTAGGATCCATTTGGCAGTCTTGCACACATTGTTTAGCAATGGGGGATCCTTTCTCAGATGGCTAGCTAGCAGGATAGAGCGACAGACAAATAACTTTGGCTTAGAATGAAGCCATGTAGTTACAAGTTAGCAATATGACAAGCGTTAACTACAGTTAGCTAGCTAACGTTAGTTATGAATAGTAATCATTGCTCAGCACAGTCTACTCTGTGTTTAACTCTTGCTAACTATATGATAAGTTAGCGAGCTACTTCTGACGTTTCAAATGGTTATAGTTAGCCATGTTGATTGTGTTGACTGGTAGCTATCGCCAGGGAATACAGTATACAAACAAAAAGCAGTTACCGTTCGATTAGGGTAGCAGCCAGCAAGCTAGACAACTAAGAAATCCCAACTTGTTACAGTAGATAGCCAGCTAGCCAACAGTGCTGTGTCGAAAATCATGTCTTGCTTGCTATAACGCTATAAACGCAACTGGTTGTTTATCCTGGCTACAAACTAAGTCTACCCACAATATCTAACGTCAGTAGCGAGGCGTTAGCCGGCTGGCCATAATTTTAGTCAACTGAACTTCTCTAACGTTTGCTAGCTAAACAACTTGATATTTCACTAACGATGCGAGCAACAATATGCTGGCTAGCTAGCTAGGAAATAAAGTAGCTACCTAACGTTAGCTAGCTATCTGTTAATAGCTAATGAATACTCAAAATTGGTAAAGTAATAACCATGGAAATATTTACCCCCAACTGTATATATTGAAAAACTCAAAATTACCTCATTCTAGCTCCCCCTGCGACCAAGTCGCTTGCTTGCTCCGTAGGAAGGCTCTGTAGTTACCCTCCAGTAAGCGTGTATGAAACACTGGAGGGCTGGACAGTTTGAGCGGCGGGGAGGAAGTCCAATCGAGATAAGGAAAGACATTCCGGACCACCTACCGACATTCTCCAATAGTTGACGGCGCCAGTGCACCGCATTGTGGAGGCCACAGATAACAGAATGTCATGATCTACTTTGAAATTTCCTGAGGACAGGACTGGACTCAAGCAGTCTAGTCAATATTGTCAAGGCTAGACTGTCGATTCTTCCAATGCACTCATCACGTGTTTAAATAAATACATTACACAAGGCATTGAAAAACAATTGTATTAATACTATGTCATACAACAGGGCCTAGGAGTGAATAGTAATAGTAGATTGATTCAAATTGTCCATCAGGTTGGAAAGAACGTGTCTACAGAGCAAAGTACTATCCAAGTGCAACAATGCTCAGAAACAACAAATGGACAGAGACATTGATTCATTTTGTATCGCTATCTTTATTTGTATCAGATTCCAAGGAAAACAAAAAAGACTTTAGGCCTTGTATCCACGGCTGGATCTGCGCCCACGAGCACGCTCAAACTTCCTGCCCTTGGAGCGAATGTAGGGCCTGAGGGAGAGAAGAGATACACCATTAAGTGTTTCAAACACCTTCCTAGATTCTGCAGATAATGCATTAATGTTGATTATGTGCATTGTCTATCAACTAGATGCAATCAATATTCAGGGGACAAAACAAGCAAAATACAGCTATGCCTAATGTATTTCAAAATGATGGATTTTTCCTTCTCCGTTCCTTGAAGTAATCATTGATATGATAGCACTGGGTTGGAGAAGGTGAATCTAGTGGAACCCAGGCATATACATGTTTTATATTTAGTAAATAAACTAACATTGAGTCCAACAAATTTCTCTACACCAATTCCTGGGCCCAGTTTTTACAAAAGTTTGTATTTGGATCAGAATGATACGGATTCTGGAATCCTCCGTTTTACAATTCAAGATCAGATCGATCTGGACGTTTTTGAGCCAGTTTTTCCATAAAATAATCAGAGGAGATCATTCTGATCAAGATGCCACAATATCAAGATCACTGAATCTGGACTACCTACACCTTGCCATCTACTGGACAGGTTATGGTACTACTACTAAACTGTCATAGGGAACCTGAGATGAGTAAACTAATATATATAGTGCTATTTTTTTTTTTTTTTTTTTTACCATTTATTATTTTATTTCACTTAGTCCTGCATGTTGGAGCATAAGATTTTCACTGTACCCTGCAATTATACCTGCAACCCCTGTACGTGACGATTAAACACTGAATACAAAAGGTACTCAAGAGTAAAAAATAATGGAGCCTGCATAACACTTATAAGTACATGCATTTATTTGTAGGGATGCAAACTGGTGAGTGCCCAAAAAGGTGACATTTTTGTTACTTGCTGTTTTCAGCGATGTAAAGGCGCAAGCGTGACTGTGCTCCGTTTTCCTCTATGGCAGTGTCACTCAGAAGCTGCATGACCGCAAAGCCTAGTCAGATTGGCCTGTGCTCGTTCTTACAAGCCAAATGAAAAGATGCATGTATCCACTTTGCTGGCGCTGCAAGCCCCTCTAATAATTAATCCAACGTAATAGAAGGACCATCACTGTCTGCACACCCCAGCTCACCATCACGGTTAACATGTAAGCCCCCCCCCCCCCCCCCCCCAACTTAGTTTGGATCTACTTCTCAATATAACAAATTACCACACAGTACTTATACTGCAGTCAATTTAACAATTAAACCTTTGGGTTTCAGAGGTAAAAAATGTATATATATTTTTTTTTAACCTCACCGTAGTTATATTGACATTTCTTGGTTGTAGTGCCTTTCACCTTTCTAAATCCATCCATCTAGTGGGATCAAGATCATTCTGATTTTCGGCATCTAAATTAGCCTAATCACTACCTTTGAGTTTTGAAAAACGCAAAAACATTTCATCCTGATTAAAGGTCAGATTGGATTACAAAATCTGAATCCCTATACAGAGGATCAGAATCTCATTTCCCAGTTTCGAAATACTAAATTATAACATTTAATTCAATCCGATTGCCGAAATACGATCAGACAAGTTTTGCAAAACTGGGCTCAGTGAGGTGAAACATAGATTAGAACACTGCAGACAAACTCACAATTGTTTATTCTACACGACAAGAGAAACATGTTTGTCCTTCTCTACACAATGCACATCTAGTATCCTCATTCTAAAGTAGGGCCATCCACAACAAGTCCATCTACTAACAAAACATCTCATTGAAGTTCTCAATTTTCAGAAAGTGTGTCCTCCGTTTAAAAACATTCCTGTCATTTTCAGTGAAAACCAAACCGGAGCGAACTTGTCAAACAATTTGGAAAACATTCTCTCAATTGACAGATACTGAATGAAACCCTAGGAGAGCAGCAGTCTCAAGAAAGGGGTACAATACTCACTTGGTGTGGCTGTGGGGGGTTCCGCAGGCTTTTCCAAAATGCCTGTACACCTCTCTGCCCTTACGGGGTCCTGAAAGAAGAAAAACAAGTACGTTTCAGACCAAAGTAACAGGGTTGTCTAGTTAACAGCCACAAAGCCAAAATTGCCTATAAATTAAAAACGCATGAACACAAATTAGCTTTTTGGCATTAATTTAAGGTTAGGCCTAAGATTAGCAGTGTGGTTAAGGTTAGGTTTAAAATCAGATTTTATGAGAAATTGTAGAAATAGGCGGGATTTAGCCATAATCTGACTGTGGCTGTGATAACTAGAGATGACCGTCACTTTAAACATGTAATAGTAGTGAATTTCCGTGAGCACATCCTCCAAACTAGCAGTGTTCTTACCCGACAGCAGCACGGTGCCCTGTCCTTTGGGGGCAGCCAGAGCCAGCTGGTCAAAGGTCATGACCTGACCTCCAGCCTTCAGGATCCTGCGGCGAGCTCCGTCAGTCACCTTCAGAGCGCACACCTGAGGGAAGGGAGAACCGAGGATGTTTAGCAACTCATGTTAACACTTATTTAATGTTCTGAGAAAGTAGTCCAACCCTAGTCCTGAAGAGCTAACTCGTTACCGGGTGGGAAGGCTTTTGTTGTAGCCCAACACCCGATTAAAACAGTCAGGGGTGTATTTACTCCGCCAATTGTTGCAAAACGTTTCTTAAACGGAAGCAAAGGGAACAGGGAGGGACCTACCTGAATTTGTCCAATAGAAAGGCTCCTTTTGCTTCCATTTGGCTCTTAAACAGTTTCCGTAATAAATACACCCCAGGCTAAACCAAGTGTTAGTGCTGGGCTGGAGCAAAAGCCTGACCCAAGCAGGAATCCAGTAAGTTAAAACATAACCTTTACCTTGAGTTTGGGGATATCCTGGATTCTGACATCATCAGTGACGGTTCCCACGACGACTGCGGTTCTGTTCTCACGACCAGGCAGTTTCATCTTACGGATCTGAAGCGGAGAGCAAATAGTTCAGAAGAGGACAGGGACAACAGCCACACAGTGAAGATAAATATTAAGGGTTCATCTTAAATGCTCCACATACTGACAGTAAAATCTGGACAGGTGAAAGAAGGTACTTTCACTTTGCCCGTGTATTCATATCAATAAAGCTGGAAGGGACATGGGCCCGGTTTCCCAATAGCAATGGAACTTAGGCTCACGAGGGTTTTAACGATGCATCGTTCCTACAACGGCCGAATGTAACACGAGTTTCCCAAAAACACCATGCAGAGAGAACGTTCACAAGTGTGTGGTTGGAGCTTGCATCGATACTGATCAATACGAAAGAAAGGGAGCGCTGCCCTCAGATCAACTTTCTCCATTCAAAATCATACCGACGACAGATCAGCTCCTAGAGAGATAATATTCGCAGGCAAAGGTGATGAGGCGGTTTATTCTAATGCTAACCCAATAATAATGCACCAAAGCAGATTTGGCACATCATTGCGCACATTACACATTAAATATATTAGCAAAATATAACTGATTGAACATGAAATAGATTTCAATGACTGAAATAGACATATTTACTGTATGTAGCCTGTTTTATTATTTACACTTTATTTCCATTTACAAAGGACAATAACAAAGTGACAGACATCCAAACAATAGATGGGGAGGGGAGGATAGGTAGCCTGGGTTTTACCAGGAAACACAGGACACCCAGCGGGCCCTGTCACAGCAAGCCAGGCATCCTGTGTGACCTGGCAGAAGCCAAGCCTGGGGGGGGGTAACAGTTCACAAACAAATACAGACTTAATATATTAGGCAATGCTCTTTTACTTACATATATTATTATACATGTCCCAGAGACCCTGTAGACCATTGTCATAGACCTGGAGGGCCAAAGCCGCTCTTTCCATAGTCAACAAATCCATGAATTCCCTTAACCAAATGTCCATGCGGAATCACTGCGGTTTACGCTCTTTCCTATTCATAAAGTATTGTTCGTTTGACTGATAGGAAGGCCAGTGCAATGATACGTTGCGTGGTTCTAGGTTGGATATTGTCCACCCTACTTCCTAGCAGGCACACTACAAGACAAAGTGGGATACGCACATTCAAAATTCCAGACAACATATCTACCTCAGTCCCAAATCCTTTGACGGCTGGACAGTTCCATAACAGATGCATTAGCGTTCCATCTTCACCCATGTCAACACAAATCTGAAAGGCTTTGATTTTTTTTTTTATCCACCGTTGAGGTGTAGTAAGCCTATATGAGAGAATTTGAATAATTGTATACCTTACAGTTGGATATCAATGTTTTTCCATATTGCATTCCCACTGTACTGCAGTGACGGATACACCCAAGTCCTGTTCCCAATGTAACGGAGTAGGGATGTTGCTGTTTGGGGAGGAGAGGCCAACCAGCTTGTATAAGGGGAAAACCGTTCCTTTTCCATTAGCAGCACCCCTCAGTTTGTTGTCCATTACTTTTAGATCCCACATCAATACCATTTGAGGAAATACACTATTATTGATTTGAACTGCAAATAAGGTAGAAATGCCATATTATTTAGGCCAAACTCTGCTATCAACTCTTTTAAATGGTTTGATATCACCATCCCTTACGACCTGCCCCACCTGACTGATGTTTTGCCGTTGCCAGGTAATATTAGCCAATGTCTTTCTCCCTGCAGTAAACAAGGGGTTGTTCCATATTGGACATGAGGGAAGCACCACTGATAGATAACCTTTTATGAAATGTCTTTGCCACGTCACATGAAAACTCAAGTAGTGGGTCATCTTACAGTGGCAATTGGGGTAATACCACAATGATGACGTGGAGATCAAATTACTATGTTCTGTTACAATTTTTTCCTCTAACCACTCCCACCAGCCTACAATTCCCCCATGACAATGGATATCTTGCATTATAAAACAAGTAATACAAATAAACATCAAGAAAACCCAATCCATTTAACAGACGCTCTTATTTAGATAGACGTACAGGTGCAATTAGGGTTAAGTGCCTTGCTCGAGGGCACAACTGACTTTTCACCTAGCAGGCTCGGAACCAGCGAACTTTAGGTTACTGGCCCAATGCTCTTAAATCGCTAGGCTACCTGCCACCCCAACTAGGACATGTTCAAGAAGCCACTTAAGAGGTGGAAAGATCTCCAGCTCACTCAAAGGTACCAAAACCTCAGGAGGGAAATTAACCATGACATAGGAGTCAAAGGTAAAAATAAAATCATAACTAGAATGTTAGAGCAAGGAAGTGTCAAAAACACCAAGAAAGCATTGTAGAGCAACAGGTATAAGCGGGAGTACCAGCTGAAGTTGTCCTCCCACTTGTGCTGTTGCCCTCTTTGAATCTGTGAACTTGACTGCCATTCAACTGAGTCAATACTAGCAATTTTGGGAAGGATAGGTGTAACTCACCATGCGAGACACCGATATTGGAGGCCTGTGGGTCCTGCTCATGAAGAGCCTCCTGAGGACCACCTTGTTGAAGGGAGCAGTGGAGCGACGGGCCAGGAACCTGTACAGCTGTGGGGAAAGAACGTAAACATTTAGTAAGTAGAACTTATTGAGAACTCAATGTAAATGTCCACAAGGGTTAGTCTGAGCTACCTGCTGCATATACTTAACAATTAACCCCCCCAAAAAACTAAAATTAAGTTGGGAAAATCAACTTAATGTAAACTTGAATCACAATGTATGAAGGTTGTGACACATGCCTTGACCAGGAGCCTCAGGTAGATATCCTGACTCTTGGGCTCCTTTCGGTGCACCTTACGGTCCTTGTTGTGTCGGATGTCGACTCCCTGTGAATAGAGGTGGTGTAGGTCAATACATGAGAACTTGCCATTCACGCACTGATCAATTGAAAACCAATCCTTAGAGTTACACATTGTCAATACCATTTCTGATCACTGTGCCAGTAATTTTACCTTTGCATGCTTCTGAACCCTATGCTTTATAGCTAGGCCTCAAACGATACACTGTGTAACGTTAGTAGACGTGGTCTAACTCAAACGGATCATATCTAAACAGCACCCAAATCATACCAAACTTGAATTTGGCAGCATAACGTTGCAGTCTCATACACAGCGGCTATCTAGCTAACTAGCGAAGTAAGTTGCCTAGTTCACTGAACCTGGTCAAATCGCACGTTTTCCTAGAGGGCTAACTTTTTCAGGTAGCCGATACATTCTAACTCGGAGAAGCCTCAAAACGAATAAATACAAAAGGTACCGACATTTCTCGAACATCAGTACCATTATCTCGAGTCTAAGTTGCACGCTGTCTTTCAGGAATTAGTGAGAATACCCGGTAGCAAGCTAGTTACTGTGACGCTAACCCCCGGTAGAGAAGGACTCATGAACCGTATCGTTAAAACGCCAAATAGTATGACAATACCATCCGGAACTCAAACCAAAGACATCAAGGCATTTAGATACATGAAAATGGTTGAGTTGTGCTACTGTAAAAGTGAGGATGGACTCAGATGATCAAGTCGGAACATTAACGATGTTTTCAGAAGCTGTACCTACCATCTTGGACTCTGAGTGGAAAGGGAAAAGGAAGGGCCGCTGTCTCGCGATAAACACCACTCCGCGATCACGGAAGTCACACGTGTTTTCGTTGGCTTTTTTGCTATTACTTCCTGTGTGATTATCACGTCGTCAAAAAGTCTTTATATTTCTATTTTATATTATTCTATTCGTTAATTCATTCATTTAATTCATATATCATTTGTGTGTAGGCTAGTGTGACGTGACTTTCTAACCAATAGAACCACTATGCGAAAAACAAATAACATTCAAAATACAGTAGCCTATTATATTTTATCATGTGATTTACATACAATAAAAGGTAACTTTTCTTCACAAAACAGAAAGGTGAACTCGCTTCTCTTCTTGTAAGTTGTCAGGCTCTTTATTTTTTAACTTGATTAAATATTTAAATAAGCATGTTTTGGTATCAGAATTCATAGTTCCAGCTTTGAGAGAGAAAAATGCATTTCTCCTTATATATATTTCTTGTCATTTAGCAGATGCCCTTATCCAGAGTGACTTACAGGAGCAACTAGGCTTTAGTGCCTTGCTCAAGGGCACATCAACAGATTTTTCACCTAGTAGGCTCAGGAATTAACTGCTAGGCTACCTGCTGTCATGCAAAGACGAAAAACACATCCTTTAAAATAACTATTTTAATCAAGTTATAAGCATACAGCACATAAAAGCTATTCAATTGTGGTCACAATTTTCTCATCACACAGCTCATCCAATGACATCCATATCAGTGAGAGTGGGGTTGGGTTTGTGTATCATCTTTCTGCTGTCTGAAATGGCACAGGAAGACTGTCCACACCAGCGTGATGCCACCCACAAACACTGTACGAGCAACTGGGGGAACCAAGGAGAAATTCAATGCCTGAGAGAGAGAGAAAGAGAGGGGAGAGAGAGAGAGTGAGTGAGTGAGTGTAATGTTTACTGTTAATTTTTTATTGTTTATTTCACTTTTGTTTATTATCTATTTAACTTTCTTTGGCAATGTAAACATATGTTTCCCATGCCAATAAATCCCATTGAATTGAATTGAATGGAGAAAGAAAGAGAGAGAATCAGTGTGTGTGTGTGTGTGTGTGTGTGTATGCAAATAATGTGTTGTTGTTGTTTTCTACCTGCATTGTTGACCAGTACACCACTCCAGTCTGTCATACACAACAAAAGAGAGGGAGAGAGAGAGACCATTAATGTGGTTGTGGTGTACTATACATTTACATCATTTACATATACCTTCATCTATTCAAGTGTTGTGCCCTCTTCCTTTAGCCACAAATTCATGCTCTGCATCCATACCTTGTATGAAGTCCAGAATTTCTCCCTCCAATTTTCCAATGGGTCCTCTTTGTTTTCTAATACACTAAGACCTTAAAAAGAGAAACACATATTATAGAACAATTTTCAAGCCTTACACACACACACACACACACACACGCGCACGCACATGTAGTACTTGGGGATGAGTGAAACTTACTCCTCAGCCCCAGGCACGTACGCTCGAACACACACAAACACACACACATACACACACATACAAACAAACACACACCTATGAAGAAGGCACTGATAGTAGCGGGGGCAGCAACCAGTTGATCCAGCACTACCTTCCCTGACACCCTTTTGGCCCCTCCCCCTGGCAACATCCTCTCCAGCCCCTTCAGCCAATGGTAGTTGAAGTTGGCATGGAAACAGAACCCAACAAGGGCCACTCGAGCGGTCTGGGACCAGTCAATACCAGCCCATGTTGTGACACTTTTAGTACCCATGGAAATCTTGGTTCCCTCCATGTTCAGCTTGGCTCCCTCTGAGTCATGGATGGTGAGTGATTCCTTGTCTGTGTTTAATCCACCACTCTGTTTCCCTCCAAGCATGCTTTGCTGTATAAGGTCCGCGGAGGCAAACAGGGTTGTGTATCCGACTACGTTGCTGATGTAGGGGTGGGCCTTAAACAAGGCCCAGGCTCGACTCATTGTTACTGTTGAATTCATGGGGAGAAACAAAGGGTTAACATTATGGAATAAGAAGGAAAATATTCCTAATGACTAATGAATTATATTTCATTGACTTATAGGCTATTAGCATCACAAGCTAAATTCACTGATCATTTTATTTTGGATAAAAGTGGACTTTTGATGTCATTACATCATATTTTCTAAGGTCCCACTCAATCCTCAAAGCCAGTGGGCTATGATATATAAATGAAACAAAATAATATTGTCTTGCCTTGTCAAATTGAGCTCTGACTCCTTGCTTTAGGCAAAGAGAGAGCCAACTTACCTTACAACTTAGCTGTCTCGTCCACTGCTTGGAACACAGCAGTGGCAGAGACACAAGATTCACACTGCTTGCTTCTGGAGGACAAGGCGGGGTGGGGTCAATGGAATTCTCAGCCAATAAAAGGCAGGTTCTCAGAGGTCAGAGAGGTCTGCTTGGCTGGTCAAAGTTCTGTCAGAGGGAGCGTGATAAGGCTTTACCTAGTAGCCTTCTTTTGCAATGAAAGCATGTGAGAAAAGCACAGATGGGGAAGGCAGGAGGGAGAGTGACTGGATACATGGAGGAAAAGAGCAAGAGGGATACAGTGTAGCGTTTAGAACATGAATTAGACAGACCTGATTAATAGCAGGAGTTGTCATACTGGTACAATACCACCAATCAACCTAAACTATTTTGTAATACAGTATTACTACAGTGCTATTACCACTAGTAATAGGCTACTTTAAAACGATGGTTCTAAAGTAGCCTACTGTACTAGCCTACTAAACGCAGGCCAACTACATTTTAACATTTTCAGACCGTGTATGTTTACAACTGACTTTGCTGGGAGAATGGTATTACGTTTCTCAACACATTCCCATTCAGGGCCACAGCAATGTGTATGTGGTTACTTGCTGAAAAACTGCCAATAGTGACAACAAAGATCCAAACTCCTACTCTTTACAGCTGGAAAAAGGGTTATGGGTGATGCGACTTACCAAAGTAATGGTCCACAGTATAAGTCAGCAAATCAATACCAACAACATGCTGTTTCTCAAAGGCAAAGTAGACCCTGGTCGCACGCACGTGGCTGCACTAAAAATAGATGCCACTCCTGAAACCACACTTCCCTCCTTTGGTTACATTTACATTTTACATTTTAGTCATTTAGCAGACGCTCTTATCCAGAGCGACTTACAGTTAGTGAGTGCATGCATTATTTTATTTTTTCTCATACTGGCCCCCCGTGGAAATCGAACCCACAACCCTGGCTTTGCAAACGCCAGGCTCTACCAACTGAGCTACATCCCTGCCGGCCATTCCCTCCCCTACCCTGGACGACGCTGGGCCAATTGTGCGCCGCCCTGTGGTAAGTTTGGTTTACAATGATAAGCACAGTGTATATATTTAAAGGAATAGTTCACCCCAAACCCCCAATTACATGTAATAAGATGGTGGCAATAATTTCCGCTCCCACTTTGGGATGGAGGCCTATAGATTTTCCTATTTGATATAACACACACACACACACACTACTCATTATTCAGCTATGCGGTGAGGATAGTCTATTCATTCGCTGTGCTGCCATATATATGTAAAATACAGTGCTAGAACAGCCCTCTGTAGAACCTAAAGGGCAATGTGCCATTAGCAACCACCTCAGCTCTTAGTTCAGAAAATGTGATAATGAACAGCTTGTTAAGTACCTCAACTTGGTGCGTTTGTGTCTTTCAATAGTTAACAAGCTGCCTTTAGTGTTCCTCACAATGGAGATGTGCGCCCACGCTTCTACAAGCAGTTGACTTCTCAGATAATTGCCCTCTTTCTTTTCTCTGTGTCTCATCCCCCACTTCCCCTACCACTCTTCATTTGTCGGGCTGCCCCCCCCCCATCTGTCTCAGAGCAGGGGATTGATGTGGGATGTTCAGCATTGACTCATTGAGACACATATACACACACACAGACACACAATCAACCACGAAACCCCACCTCTTTCTCCATCTGTACCGCAACCTGTCTTTCTGACACATTATTTGAGTTAGTCTGCAGAGCTAGAGACAGCCACAGCAGTGCCAAGGTGAGTTTTCTTTGCGTTGTTCTATATTGTAGAATAATATTTGGTTAATAAGTGGTTTCGATGGTCCAGCTTGTTGGAGCATGATGCTGGCATCCCCAATGTTATGGGTTTGATTCTTGCATGGACCGTTACTGTAACTGTAAGTTGCTTTAGGAAAAAGTGTCTGTTAAATGACCATATTTAAACATTCCAATTACACCTTGATGGACAGAATTTTCCCTGAAAATAGTCGGCTGGACCAATTATTAGATGGTTTTAGTTATTGTGTTTTACCAATGTAATTTCTGAACAATTATGGGATACCTTAATAAGTTACAGGAGTGCTCAGCCCGCTTGTGTGGGTTTTGTTTCTGTAGGTCCTGTTGGTTCAGTTTAAGACTTAGTAAAGTTGTCGTTGATAAATGATTTTTTGCTGCATTCCGGTGTTCCACTGAAAATGTGAAACTGAAACATTCTAACTTAGAAATTGGGGATAGGCCTACGAGATTTCCCACATTTCAATGGTTCTGTTGCATGTCATATCTGCTGTAACTTCTAGTAGAATATGCTCCCATATGGTTGGAAGCTCACAAGAAATGTCTTTGGACTTCAGAAACTCATATTTGACCTTATCCCCCTCTCCTACTGTTGATACTTATGTTACCCCTCCCACCTCATCCTTCTCACTCACCACATCCCCAACTAATACCCCAGACCTGTTACCCCTCCCACCTCATCCTTCTCACTCACCACATCCCCAACTAATACCCCAGACCTGTTACCCCTCCCACCTCATCCTTCTCTCTCACCACATCCCCAACTAATACCCCAGACCTGTTACCCCTCCCACCTCATCCTTCTCTCTCACCACATCCCCAACTAATACCCCAGACCTGTTACCCCTCCCACCTCATCCTTCTCACTCACCACATCCCCAACTAATACCCCAGACCTGTTACCCCTCCCACCTCATCCTTCTCACTCACCACATCCCCAACTAATACCCCAGACCTGTTACCCCTCCCACCTCATCCTTCTCACTCACCACATCCCCAACTAATACCCCAGACCTGTTACCCCTCCCACCTCATCCTTCTCACTCACCACATCCCCAACTAATACCCCAGACCTGTTACCCCTCCCACCTCATCCTTCTCTCTCACCACATCCCCAACTAATACCCCAGACCTGTTACTCCTCCCACCTCATCCTTCTCACTCACCACATCCCCAACTAATACCCCAGACCTGTTACCCCTCCCACCTCATCCTTCTCACTCACCACATCCCCAACTAATACCCCAGACCTGTTACTCCTCTCTCCTCCCTTCTCCTCCTTCCAGCCATGCGTCCATCCAACTCTGTGACCTTTGAACCCGGGGTGGAGCGAGGTGTTCCCTGGGGTCATGACCTCTTTACCTTTGTGACATCAGCAGCAGGCCACATGATGCGGACACTCCAGAGACCAAGGAAGAACCGGCCGTCCAAACGTCAAGTGAACCACCGGCGCTTCCTACACAACATGATCCAGAGGTGTGTGTGTACCGTATGTGTTTCAGGTGAGAGTGAGTGTCATTATAAGATGCCATAAACTTAAATGTTATACTGCCCATTCTCTCAAACAGGAAGTTTGCAGAGATAGAGACAGCCAATCACCAGCTTGCGTCTGTCCTCTTCTCAGCAGAGGTGGCGAATAGCGACACACCTTCCCCATCACGACAGCCAATAACCACTGACCTATCTAACAGCACCTCTAAAGAAGGTATTCTCTCTTTAATCATTTGTGGTCCTCTGTAGCTCAGCTGGTAGAGCACGGCGCTTATAACGCCAAGGTAGTGGGTTCGATCCCCGGGACCACCCATACACAAAAAAAAAAAATGTATGCACGCATGACTGTAAGTCGCTTTGGATAAAAGCGTCTGCTAAATGGCATATTATTTTTATTATTATATCATCCAGGTAACTTGATGCATAAATTAAGCAAACTGGGCTCCTATGTTGTTTATACTTATCTTCACCTTTTGTCCTTTCTCCTCCCTCTGAATGAACCACCATTTTGACTCCGACTCCCCTCCAGCTCCTGTAAGTGCAGAAGCAGACCTTTCCCTTTGTTCACATGAAACAGAAGCCCTTGCAACAGATCAGAATGACCCTGGAGACCAATGGAGACTCAACCCCAAACGACTCCAAATGGACCTGTCCAACAGCAACACTCCAAGTAAAGGAACATACCAAAAGACTCATAAACAGGGGAACAGAATAGAAAATCAAACTGACTACAGGTCATCCATAACATCAGAGAAAACCATTGTCTTAGAACAAGAGGGGGAACACTTTCACACAGAACCCTTCAGTTGTGATATCACTTCAGAGGAGAGCCTTTATAGCTGGATCGACAGCATTAGAGAGAAATATGAAACCCAACTCAGACGCGACTCAAATTCAAACATCACGGCCCCAACTCAAAACATGGATACCTCAACTTTCAACCCATTACCCCTCTCGCCCGGACTCTCCCCTCTGTCCCTAGACTCCTGTGACTTTGGGGTCACAACGGTCGAAGACAACGCAGCCTGCTCCCAGTCCCAAAACAATATGGCAGACAGTGAGACAGTGGAGAGCCAGAGAATGGATGTGCTGAGGCTGTGGGACTCAGAGGTTGAACCACAGAATGATGGGGGGTTTAGGGACGGCATGGACCCTCAGGCCCATCTAGAGACCATCTGGGGGTCTCCTGGTGAAGAGAGGAGCCTAGCCAATAATGTGCACGTTGATGACATCACGTTTCTGAACCAATCTGAGAGTTTCATAGAGAAGTTGATGCTCCACACCAGCAGCAGCAGTGACGCTAGATCTGAGATGGAGCAGATTGACTGTGATAGAGGGCAGTATGAATACGGATCTGGATACAGATGCTCTATAGATCCAGTAACAGCCATAAGAGACTTCATAAGTGGCCAGGGCAGTTCACAGTGTATGTTGGAGAGTGCTGTGGGGAGACAAGGTACAGATAGGCAGTTCACCTGTTTAAATATTACCCCAAACCAACTGTCCACCTCTGTAGGCTACCATTGTGACTTCCCAGACCCCAACATCCTCCAGAGGTCTTGTCCCCAACAAGATGGTACCTTCTCATTGGTGAATGATGATATGAGTCAGAGTTGTATTCCCTTTGAGGGAGTGGCCAGATCCTTCCCTGCCCCAGTTCACACCCCTCATTCACATCAGGTTCTAACCCCGCCCCTGGAAGATGATTGGTTGTTCACTGATATCATGGGGGGCCCATCAGTGTGAGTAGTTCATCCCGCTAACGGCCAAATTAGCTGCAGTGCCACTAAAAATGGGGAATGATACTTCACCTTATAAATGATCTATTGTGGTTCGACTGTATTAGTGTATTCACTTCTTTATGTGTGTAATGTTAACTTATTGATAAATGGTGAAACATAATTAAATAGGTCAGTCTCTCCTTACAATAAATTACAGTAAATGTGTGCATGTAACTGGGTGTTCACCAAACCAATAAACAAATTGAAACACACAAAATGTAAAAACCAACAACATATATTAAAGTTCACCCCAGTCAGATATGTTTTATAATTACAGCATCATAAACCAAAAATGGCTTACAAACAACACATTTCCAAAATGTTCCATTTCCACAGAAGCCATAAAAGAAAGAAAAATAACAAAATAATAATAATAATACACCTTTGAAAAAGCACCGGTCTCGCTACAGATGCACAGACACTTTAGTTCTCTGATCACATGCCAGGGGTCAGCCAATAACCTTTAACCTCAAACCAACCTTCCTATTACTTCCCCTGAAGACCAAACCTAGATAGTTTAAAATGTAGTGATCTTAGTGTTCAAAATGTGAAAACTTTAAAGTGACAGTTTGCATCCAAATAACATTTAAAAAATCAGCTCAGATCTTTGACAAATCAGTTAGATTTACATATAAAACCTGTATCATCTTCAGAGAGATGGGACTGACTGAACCAATGACAGCCGCTGATAATGTCTGAGTTTGGTCAATTACTGCCCTCTAATGGTGCATATGTAAAGTGCAGAATCTACAGTAATTTACAAAAAAATGTATTTTTTGCCAAATAAATCACATGAAGAGGAAGAAAAGAAAAGGCCAAATACACGTTGTCGTTTTTTCAGTAATCAAATACTAATAGAACTCATTCTTAATTCAAATATCCCATGTCCTCATTAGGTTGCTAGTTCTAAAGATCCAACTGTTTCTATAGTACTGTCATGAAAATTATCAAAATGGATCTTGGCTTTGCTCTCCACTGTGTCAAGCTTGAGTTTGACATGAGATAATGATGGGGAACTGTACCTTTGCTCTGATAAATGCTCTTTAAACAACCTTTTAGTAATTCAACCCTGCATGCGTTTCAACAGGAATGTCCTAGTCTTATGTGGAGGGAGATAAACATTCTTCCTTGGGCAAGAGCAGACAACTGTGATTACCGAAGAGACTATGCGGCCAATGCTATTATTATTATAGAATGCACCACCATGC
Source organism: Coregonus lavaretus (assembly GCF_964263955.1). Taxonomy (NCBI): domain Eukaryota; kingdom Metazoa; phylum Chordata; class Actinopteri; order Salmoniformes; family Salmonidae; genus Coregonus; species Coregonus lavaretus. Next base: position 50,444,663 of record NC_139990.1, on the reverse strand, counting down.
AAATATGTAGCGTTTTACTAGACTGAGCAGCAAAACACTGTCAAGGTGCCCTGTGTCTGTAAGTATGTGGACATGACATCTACTCCCTGTACAGACTTCTGCTGTGTCAGGCATAGTGGTTATGGGGCTTAGAGGAGTTAAAATATAAACAATATACATTAACAAAAAGGCTTTGCACTTGTTAAACTTGAATGAATCGTGAATGTTGTTGGAGATTAAAGGGGGCGGGGCATGTATACTCTAATATTCTTAAAACCACATCTTCTAACCGGCAAGAGATCTCCTTGTCTGTCACTTAATGAAAAGACACAATTTTGGACGATTCGACCGATTATGTCTTCCGCAAAAAACACTATTATGATATCAGAGGAGAGAAGCCTAGAGCGTTGCTGTTCTAGAATGATCTATACAGAAATGATGGGTAGGAACAGGGTTTTCTTGGTGCTTCATATTACAGATCTGAAGACAATGAACTCAACGGAAGTTGCTGGAAAAAGTCCTCAACTTTTGTCTGTTATTCCAGAGGGTAGTTCCATGGATTTACAGTGGAAATTCCCCAACAGTAGTCTCTGCCATAGTACTCTACTTGAATCTATTCTATTCTACTAGGTATACTACAATACGTCCCTTTTTCTCATCCATACGCCCACCATTTGGTTAAACACAAAAGCTTTGTTCCATAAATATATTACACAATGAATGAATAATGAACAATATTACAATGTACAATATGTATTTTTGATAAAAACAAAATATATGGATGCTTATGATATGTTGAGAATGACTAGTAGTCTGGAAACATCAACATTACGTCCTCAATTTTCCTGTTTTCCTGTTCTGTGTAAGTGATTCCAGTGTTCTGCTCCACAGGTGAGTTCTGATATAGTGTTGGTTACTGTCTTAAATGTCTGTCATCTCTCTGTCCAATATATTTCCAGTGCATTCCCTACTAACCAAGACCTACAAACTTCCCTAACATCCTGATACACTGTAAAATAGAACAACCAATACCCCATCCCGTAATTATTTAACAACATAAGTCTACATAGATAGACAGATGTTGTTAACCACAACCCACCTAGTAATTGTGACTCTGCTCTTAACCTCTCTCTATTGCCATGGTTACAGTATGTGTGAGGCCCTGCCTTCCTTTCTATCAGTACCAGTGATACCACACCAGTATGTCAACTACCAATGATATGTCTGAACAGACTGGAAATAATACAAAAAACAACCAGCGGCAATAAATTATTTAGGCTTATGCTCATATTCAGACTGATATAAATTACATAGATTCAACTGCCTGTACTTTATAAGAAGCGATATGTTAAAGACTTGAGTTAAAGAAACGATCTACCTACTGTAGCTATCTACCTATACCTACCTATGCAATCCATTGGCCTATCTACAGTAACTACATATCTGTCTCTATCTAAAAAGGTAAATGAATGTCTAGATAACCCAGATGCAGAGCACAGCACTGAAGCCAGACTGCATGGAGGTTCAGCTTTTTTGCAATAGTGTTTGATGCAACTGCAATAACATGTTTGGTTGTCATCGCTTGTCATGACAAAAGATATCAACATTTCATCATCTTATGATAATCATAAGATAGATTGATAAGGTCTACGATGATGCCGGTGTTTATACCCTAGCCAGTTTCACCAGTATGTGTGATGATGGAGTGAAATATCATCAGTCTTTTTCTATAAAAACTTGACGCATACAACATCAAGGTTGATAATCATATTTCCTTTTTTCTCTCTCTCACTTAACCCTCTCTTCCCTGATTAATACTTTCCCCATATATGACCTAATTCAAACTACAAACAAATTAGTAATATATCCTAAAATACTTCACAGACATTCTGTGTTTGTTTTCTAAAATACGTTTTCAAATAATAATTTGGCCTAAAAATTGTATTCAAGTGAGAGAGAGAAAGATCAACAATTTGTGTGAGCTTCTCCCAGGCTTGTTAACATACAGAAGAGCATATCAGCTGTCTTTCACACTAGCAGTCAATGAGCGATTTACAAGACACACACTGACAGAGGAACTAAAGAAACATTTATCAGTCCCCTGTGTGTGTGTGTTTCTCTAGTCTTGCAAAACGTCTTCCCAAACATGCAGATTGTCATTAACCCTTTGAGGAGTGGAACATTATTCGGAGTGTTCTATTCCAGGATTCTACAGCATTCTAGAACATTTAGCAGCCCTTTGTGATGTCATCAACTAGAACGCTAAACACAGGGCGGAATATTGTCAGAGCTCCTCAAAGGGTTAAACATGGCTTTACATTGATAGTGGCCAGTAGCCATCTTATTTCTGGCATTTGAAGCGTAATACAGTTTCATAATAATAGAACATGGCTATGCTGATATAATTAGCTTTCCCTCAGATTTCTGGGAGATTAAGTTTCCCCCAGTGAGATTACAGTCCATATTCTTGCTCAAGAATCATCATCAAATCATCTTCCCCTCTTGTAGTGTGTGTGTGTGTGTGTGTGTGTGTGTGTGTGTGTGTGTGAGAGAGCGAGAGTGTGAGTGTATGCTCTCTGTTCTAGTTTGGACTGCAGAGGAACTAGTTTAAAGTGCTGGACCAGTTAGTCAGTCTATGTGAGTGTGTATTTGTATGTAGGCCTATGAGTCTGTGTGAGTACGTATCTGTATGTATGCATGTGTATGAGTGTGTGTTACTCAGTGTCGTTGAGGCTGTATGGTGGGGGGGGTCCCAGACTGTTGTTTTCAGAGGGGGGTGTGGGGGTGCCGGGCCCAGTGCCGGGGCCAGTACCAGAAGAAGGGGTCGGGGAGGGGGGGGGCTCCTCCGAGTCAGAGTTCTCACACGACAGGTCATCCACCAATGCCCTGCGACCTGAACGCATCCCTAGGGGCAACGGAGCACGCCTGGGGGGGAGAGAGGTGGGAGAGAGGGTCATGGAGATGGAGAGGAGGTAAAGGGTGTGTTTATCATATCTGACATGATCAACCGTCTCTAAGAGGGACTGGAAAGGCAACAGCCCTCTTGTGGTATAAAGGTGACTAAACCACTGAGACATCAAACTAATAAGAGGACAGTATTTCTTCAGTTTAATATATACTGCAGTCCACACAACTAACTGAAATCTTAACTTAATGAATTGCACACGCACACACACACACACACACACACACACACACACACACACACACACACACACAGAGACCTACTTCTCTGGTTTCCGTTCAGATGTGGTGATGCTGAGTGGAGTGGAGTGTGGGGCAGACAGATGGACAGCGTGTCAGTGTTAGATGGGGTCAATGGAAGAAAAACACATGCAATAATAAAACATAAAACAGGGTGGTAGTAGGTGGCAATGGAACTCAAAAATACAATGGATCTGGGAGGGTCACTCAGATTACACACACACACACACACACACACACACACACACACACACACACACACACACACACACACACACACACACACACACATACACACCACACACAGTGGTAGTATTACCTGAGCTGGCTGCGTAGAGCGGTGATCTCACGGGTCATGCTCTGGGAGCTGTCAGTAAGCTCCTCCATCTCTCTCTGCAGTTTACGTCTCTGGGCGTTGGAACGAGAGTTATCCTCCTCCACCTCCTCGAGCTGCCTCTTCAGCTGCCTCAGCCGGCCCATAGATTTATCCAACTGGAGAGAGGAGGGAGGGTGTAGGGGGAGAGAAGAAGAGAACGGGTAAAGAGGAAGAGGAGAAGACAATAGAGGAAGGGGGGATGTGTATCAGAGAGGGACGGACGGAGAGAGATAGACAGATTAAGCACAGAACAGGAGGACTGGGATTACATCCCACAGATTAAATTCCAGATGATTTTTGAGAGGGGGTTCAGTATCACCCCTACCTCTCCACTGTAGAGGGATGAGGGATTATTTTGTTCAGTATCATTTGGGAGGAGATAACCCCTACCTTCCCCTGGTGCCAGGGCTGGATTAGATTAGGATTGGGATTAGCAGGACCAACCACTCATTTTGGGATGAAAACACACCCTACTGTATCTCTCCATTTCTATGTTGAACTCACAGAGAATAGGTTTCATACCTGTTCTCTGTACTGGTCTGTACTGGTTCATACCTGTTCTCTGTACTGGTCTGTACTGGTTCATACCTGCTCTCTGTACTGGTTTGTACTCTGTTCTCTGTACTGGTCTGTAATAGTTCATACCTTTTCTCTGTACTGGTCTGTACTCTGTTCTCTGTACTGGTCTGTAATGGTTCGTACCTGTTCTCTGTACTGGTCTGTACTCTGTTCTCTGTACTGGTCTGTAATGGTTCGTACCTGTTCTCTGTACTGGTCTGTACTCTGTTCTCTGTACTGGTCTGTAATGGTTCGTACCTGTTCTCTGTACTGGTCTGTAATGGTTCGTACCTGTTCTCTGTACTGGTCTGTACTCTGTTCTCTGTACTGGTCTGTAATGGTTCGTACCTGTTCTCTGTACTGGTCTGTACTCTGTTCTCTGTACTGGTCTGTAATGGTTCGTACCTGTTCTCTGTACTGGTCTGTACTCTGTTCTCTGTACTGGTCTGTAATGGTTCGTACCTGTTCTCTGTACTGGTCTGTACTCTGTTCTCT
>NC_139990.1:50397352-50437351 GCF_964263955.1 Coregonus lavaretus | reverse complement strand
AGAGAGAGAGACAGAAAGAGAGAGAGAGAGAGAGAGAGAGGAGAAGAGAGAGAGAGAGAGAGAGAGAGAGAGAGAGAAAGAGAGAGACAGAAGAGAGAGAGAGAGAGAGAGAGAGAGAGATAGAGAGAGAGAGAGAGAGAGAGAGAGAAAGAGAGAGACAGAAAGAGAGCGATAGCGTTACCATCCTAAAACACAAGAGGTTGTGTCTTCGCAAATCTCTCACACACACACCAGCACGCACACACACCTCTGTAAGCTGCAGTAGCTCCGCCTCCAGGGTCTGCAGGCGCTTCTCTGTGTCTTTCGATTGGACGACCACCTCGTCACGGGCCAGCTTGGACTCATCCAGCTCACGAAGCACTTCCTTCATCTGAACCTGAGAGAGCACGAAACGGAGGGTAAATTAAATATGGTTTTCCACAAGGCTCTGTGCTGGGACTCTTAAAGTTCTCATTATAGCTGGTTTATAGGTGGTTTATAGATCATTTAACTGCACAGCATTTAATCTCTGACCGAGCAAGCAGCATTAGAAAGAAAGAAGGGGGGTGTAGCTTACCTGCAGTCTCCGTAGCTGCCTAAGCCCCTCCTCCCTGCCACGATTGGCTGTCTCCACCTGGGCCTCAGCCTCCTGTAGCTCCGCCTCCAGTTGCTTCTTGACGGACATGGCCTGAGAGCGTTGACTCCTCTCCTCCTCTAGCTGGGTCTCCAACTCCCTCACCTGGGGGGGAAAGGAGAGAAAGCGAAGGGGAGAGGGGGAGAGGGGATGGAAAGGAAGGAAACAGCAGAGAAAGAGAGAAGTTCAGCATCTAATCCAAATGAATAACTGTCTCCCCATATTCAGGCTTGATACACTCCTCTTCTTCTCTCTTCTCTACATACCTGTTTGTTGAGAGACCTCCTCTTCTCCTCTCCTTTCTCCTCCTTGGTGCTGATCTCTCTCTCAAACTGGGCCCTGAGGGCTTGGAGGGTGACCTCGAGCCTCAGCCTGGAGTTCTCCGCCTCCCCCAGCTCCTCCTCCAGCTCCTGGGTCTGAGTGCGCAGGGACTCAGCCTCTGTCTCCAGGGCTCGCCGGGAACGCTCCAACTCATGCACCTGACACAGGAGGAGAGAAATGTGTGCTAGTCGTGAGATACACAACCATGGCCATTTTCGCTCTGTAATACACACACACATTTCCGCCCCACATTTACACACACACACGTACATTCTTCCCCACGTCATCCTGTTGATTGACTAGTTGTTCCATGTCTATGCGGAGCTGCTTGTTAGATCTCTCCAGCTCGTCCCTCTGATCTTGTGCCTCCTGCAAGAGTAGATGGGAATCATGAAGTATCAAGACTCACTTTATTTAGATGAACAACTGTTAATGCTGATAACTGGATAATAATCTGTGTAGTCATTCCAGTGGTACCTGCAGGGCTCGTGCCAGTGCCAGTGAGCGTGTTTCCTTCTCTCTACTGTCTGCCTCGGCCCTGTCTCTCTCCTCAGCCAGCCGGGCACTCACCGCCTTCTCCTCTGACAGGCACTGAGGGGGCAAAGGGCAGGGGTTACATCACGTGACATTATGTTATTATGGTTACCCTTAACCTCTAACCCCTAAATTCTGACCTGGTCAAACTTCTTCTGCCTCTTCTCCAAGGTGGTGCAGTTCTGTCTCTCTCTCTGCAGGGCCAGGGTCATGTCCTCTATCTCCTCCCTCAACCTCTCCCTCTGCCGATCCACTCGTTCCTTCTCCTCCTCCTTCTGTTGTTCTCTCTGGACGGCCTGGTCCAGGTCTCTCTGCAGTTTCCTGCGCGTCTCCTCTCCTGCCTCCACCGTCGCATTCACCTCCTCCGACTGCCTCCGCAACTCAGCCAGCTAGAGACGGATGGAGGGAGAGCAGGAGAGAGGGAGAGAGGGAGTCATGGTGAGGAGGAATATAGACTTACTGTAGAAAACAACTGAACATGTTTTATATTATAATCTATAGGAAAGTTGCTTTTTTCCACATAATGATGATTACCTGCTGAGTGTGAGTCTGTATCTGCCTGGAGAGCTCCTTGGCGCTCTCCTCTTCCTCCTCCACTCTCTCCATCAGTCCACTCCTCTCCTCCTCCAGAGCTCTCACCCTGGAGCCCAGAGACAGCTTCTGACGAGTCTCATCCTGGAGTAGCTCCTGAGAGAAAGCATATCACCATGGAAGTGGTTAAAAACAGAGGATGAACGAGTTGGCAGTGTGTGTGTGTGTGTGTGTGTGTGTGTGTGTGTGTGTGTGTACCTGAGCATCGTGGAGCTGGCTCTCCAGGCTGCTGACCTCCTTGTTGAGACGGAGGGATTTGGAGTCGGAGGAGGAGAGAGAACTAGAGAGGGTCTCCATCTCAGACTGTAGTTTGTGCAGCCTGTTCTCTCTCTCCTCCCTCTCTCTGTCGGCCTGTGCGAGGCGTGCGGTCAGCTCCTGGAGTTGACCCTCTGCCCTCTTGCGGCCCCTCTCACTCTCCATGCGGCCCCCCTGCAGGGACTTCAGCTCTGAGGCCAAACTCACCCTCTCCTCCTCTAATACAATCTTGGCCTTCTCTAGGGACTGACGGGCCTGGGGAGACAATACAACATAAGGAATTACTACATACATACGATACGCATAGAAAAACACTACATTATAGACTTCACAGTGACCAGTCTACAGAGAGAGAATAGCAGGCTGAGTCACTACCGACATTGTACTGAGGAAGTAACACACTCAATATGCACAGAGAGTCACTACATAGGCTACATTCTGTGTGTGTGTGACTCACCCGCTTGCTGTTGTCCAGTTGTTCCTGCAGGTTGTCTATGGCAGAGCAGTGCTTGACTCGGAGCTCTGAGAGCTGGCCCTCGTGACGTCTCGTCTCCTCCTCAACACACCTCTGGAGCTCCCCCAACTCCGCCTCTCTACGAGACCTGAGTTCCTGCTGGGCCGCCGTGGTGTCCAGTGTGTCTTCCAGCTCTGTCCTCAGGGCCTCCAGCTCCTCCCCCAGGTCTCGCCTCTGTTTCTCTGCCCTCTCTCTCATCCCTCGTTCATTCTCCACCTCCTCCTTCAGCTCTGACACCTGAGACATGGCCTCTCTCAGAGCCCTCTGAGCCTCAGTCCTTCGTGCACCCTCCTCCTCCAACCTGGGAAAGAGAGAGATAAAGAACTAGAGAAGTCAAATATGGTGTTCCGCAAGGCACTGTGCTGGAACTGTTCCCATTACCATTATTGAGAGAGAGAAAGGGGTTTTGTAACACTATGCAAAGGAGGGGGTTGATATTTCCACTCTTCTCAAGGTGTGTGAATGTACAGTATAGATCTCCTCTCACCTCCCCTGTAGGGTTGTGATATCCTTCTCTCTCTGAGCCAGGGTGCCCCTGAGTTCAGCGGACAGTAGTCCCAAGTCAGAGAGCTGCTCCTGAGCCTCCACAGCCTCTCCCTCCATCCTCCTCCTCCACTTCTCCTGCTCCAGACGACCCTGCTCCTCACGCTTCAACCGCTCTACAGGAGGGAAGGGGAAGAAGAGAAAGGAAAGAGAAAATAATTCATACTAGGACAATGTAGACACGTTTCTGAAACAGTGTTGAGTGTTCATCCAATGTATGTCATAATGTTAAGTATGCATAACAAGTGCCACCAATTTGGAACAAGCTTTACCCTCCAGGTCAGCGATGACTGCTTCCTGTTTGTTTTTCAGTTTGTTGAGACTCTTGGTCTTCTCCTCTTCCTCAGTCAGCGAGTCTGTCACCTCATTCAACCTCTCCTCCAGCTGCTTCTTCTCCTGAGAGACAGAGACAACATGGAGAAATGAAGTTCCAGCTGAGTCAACCCTGGGTTAGTAAGCTTCTATAAAGCACTTCAGTCCTGTCCAGGATAAAATAAATGTTACAGTTAAATGCTGTCTAGGGTATATACTGTAGCCAGTGTAACTATGGTTACCTTGCTGAGGCGGTCTCTCTGTTCTCCAGTGCTCAGCATCTCTGTCTCCAGACTCTTGACCTTAGTCTCCAGGGTAACCTTCTCCAACTGGAGGCGCTGTCTGGCCGACTCCTCCTCCTCCAACTGCTCCTCCAGATCCTGAGAGGAGGAGAGAGTGAGAGGGGAGGAGAGAAGGAGGGAGAGGGGAGGAGAGGAGGAGAGAGGGAGAGGGGAGGAGAGAAGGAGGGAGAGGGGAGGAGAGAAGGAGGGAGAGGGGAGGAGAGGAGGAGAGGAAGAAGAGATGAAGAGAGAGAGGGGGGTGACAGAACATTAGGCAGATTGAGAGATACAGTTAGACCCTCTCATCTAAAGTTCCAAAACAATGCTGCTCTCTTCATCATTGTCATGTGCTTCATGTCCCCTTCTCTGTATTCCACTCTCCCACAACCCCCCACTGTGCTGTACCGTCACGTGCTGCTGCATCTTCTTCTTCTCATTGGTCATCTGAACGCCCCTCTCCTCCTCCTCCTCCAATCGGCCCTCCAGCTCCCCCAGTATTTCCTCCAGCTCCTGCTTCCTACTGACCAGTCTGGCCCTCATCTCCTCCGCCTCCGCAAACAGCTCCGCCTCCGCCTGCAGCTGGTCTGTCAGCACCGCCTTCTCCTCCATCAGCTAGGAACGAGGGATGAGATGGGAGAAAGGGGGAGGGGGAGAAAGAGCGAGAGAGGTAAGTGTTCTGGTCTCTCTACCTGTTGGTGCTTTCTTATCCACTTTGTTGTACAGAGAGAGAGAGAGAGAGCTAGAGAGAGAGGGAGAGAGCTAGAGAGAGAGAGAGAGAGCGAGAGAGGTAGAGGTAGAGCGAGAGAGGTAGAGGTAGAGAGAGAGAGGGAGAGATAGATTGATAGATAGATAGAGAAAGGAAAGGTGTGTTGCCTGTGCGTGTTTCTTGTCCAGCTCAGTGTAGTCCTGTTCCACTCTGGTCAGGTTGTCTTTGGCATTCTTAAGCTCCGCCTCCCTCACCTGGATCTCCTCGTCCTGACGAGTGACCTGCAGCAGAGGCTTCACCTGGGGGACACGGGGTCAGAGGTCAGGGGTTAGGTCACATACCTGTGCTAGAGTGTGTATATGTGTGTGTGTGTGTGTGTGTACCTTGGTGAACAGCCTCCACCATTGCCAGTTCCTGAGTTTGAGGTAGGCAGCACAGTTCCTCTGCATCACTCTCATAGCACTCAGCTGCTGCTGCTTCTTCAGGAAGGCCCTACAGAGAGAGACAGAGAGAGAGAGACAGAGAGAGTCAACATCGAGAGAGACAGAGAGAGACAGAGAGAGTCAACACACAGAGAGAGACTGTGCCTCAAAACCTAATGTCTACCTGGCCCACCACTCCACCCTGGACTTGAACAGCCTTTACGACCAGGTCCACCTCTACAAGGCAGCAATCCCAACTTTTGCCAGGACCCTGAAGGATGTCACCCTCAACCGTAGCCCCTCACACAGGAGCAACAGAGCAACGGACACCCCGCCCAGACCAGCGAAACACCCTCCCAGACCTGCAAGACCCCCTCCTAAAGGACCTGCACCGAGAGAACCCACGCCAAGAGGACCTACACCCAGACCACAGCATCACCAGCCACACCCCAACCAGCTAAGACCACCCCAAGCAAAATCTGGCCACACCTTATATAGGCCCCCCCATATCAGACCTATGCCCCTTCTGCCCACCCCATGCCCCCCGCCACTGCGGCAAGGACCTCAACATGACAGCAGGACATATGCCCAGGCCGTGAGCAGAGCAACAGGCCCAACCCCCACTATTACACCCGCCCAAGCACCACCATGTATGTATCAGATGCTCTACATGCTCTGCTCAAACCTACTGTGATGGTCCAGGCCTAAACCACACAAAAACACAACACTAGACACTATGGAACACAAAGCTTTTACTATCTCATCCTGGAATATACAAGGTCTGAGGTCATCTGCGTTTGGCCTAAAGAGCAGGAACTCAGACTTCATCAAAGAAATTGGAAATACAGACATTGTCATCCTACAAGAAACGGACCCACTGGTTGCCCTCTAGGTTACAGAGAGCTGGTAGTCACATCCACCAAACTACCAGGTGTGAAACAGGGAAGAGATCAGGGGGTATAATAATTTGGTATAGAGCAGACCTAATCCACTCTATTCAATTAGTAAAAACAGGAAAATGGTACATCTGGCTAGAAATTAATAAGGAAATGATCTCAACAGAGAAAAATGTCCTCATGTGTGCTACCTATAGCCCCCAAATAGAATCCCCATACTTTAACGATGACAGCTTCGCCATCCTAGAGGGGGAGATAAACCATTTCCAGGCCCAGGGACATGTACTAGTCTGTGGAGACCTAAATGCCAGAACTGGACAATAACCAGACACCCTCAGCACACAGGGGGACAAACACCTACCTGGAGGTGACAACATTCCCTCCCCCATATGCCCCCCTAGACACAACTATGATAACATAACCAACAAAAACGGGTCACAACTCCTGCAGCTCTGTCGGATGCTGGTTATGTACATAGTCAATGGTGGGCTTCGAGGGGACTCCTATGGTAGGTACACATATAGCTAATGTCTTGGCAGTAGTACTGTAGACTACTTTATCACTGACCTCAACCCAGAGTATCTTAGAGCGTTCACAGTCAGTCCACTGACACTCCTATCAGATCACAGCAAAATCATACTCTACTTGAACAGAGCTATGCTCAATCACGTTTGAAATGTTCTACCCTCTTGTGGCTTTGAGTCAGTGACTCAATATTAAGAAATGCTATAGATGGAAGGAAAGTAGTGTGGAAATCTACCAAAAAACTATTAGACAACAACAAATTCAATCCCTTCTAGACAATTTCCTGGACAAAATGTTTCACTGTAATAGTGAAGGTGTAAACTTGGCAGTAGAAAACCTAAACAGTATATTTGACCTCTCAGCTTCCCTATCAAATCTTAGCAGACAACCTAAGAAAATTAACAACAATGACAAATGGTTTGATGAAGAATGCAAAAACCTAAGAAAGAAATTGAGAAACCTATCCAACCGAAAACATAGAGACCCAGAAAACCTGAGCCTACACCTTCACTGTGGTGAATCACTAAAACAATCCAGAAATACACTACGGAAAAATAAGGAACAGCACATCAGAAATCAGCTCAATGTAATTGAAGAATCAATAGAATCTAACCACTTCTGGGAAAATTGGAAAACTCTAAACAAACAACAACATGAAGAGTTATCTATCCAAATGGAGATGTATGGATAAACTACTTCTCCAATCTTGTTGGCCCTATAACAAAAAACAAAGAACAAACATATACATGATCAAATAAAAATCTTAGAATCAACTATTAAAGACTACCAGAACCCACTGGTTTCTCCAATTACATTGAATGAACTACATGTCACGGTTTCGGCCGAGGCTGCCTCTCTTCCTTGCTCGGGCAGGCTTCGGCGTTCCTTGTCTCCGGAATACTAGCTGCCACCGTTGCATGTTTCTATGTTCGTTTGCTTTTGTCTGATTGTTGTTACACCTGTTACCGTTTAGTGTCATTAGTGTCCTATAAGTTCTCGTTGTGTTTGTCAAGTGTTGTGTGTGATTGTTTTACTGTCGTGCGGTTGGCTAGTATTCTACTGTTTGCTCGGTTGAGCTATTCTCCATAGTGTTTGGAGTGTTTTGTCGCACCTGTTAGTGCGCCCGTTTGTTTTCGCCTACGTGCGGAGTTCTCGCCTCAGGGCATTTATTCGTGCTTGTGTTTTGTGCATCTACTAAAGTCTTTTGGACTAACGTTCTGCGTCCTGCGCCTGATTCCACCACCACACCCACCTACAGCTACACTGACAGAATCACACACCATTCGAATGGAATCAGCAGGAGCCGCAGCCACACAGGAGACGTTGGAGGACAGAGTCCGGGAGCAGAATGACCAGATCCTGCGGATGGGGTCCGCCCTGCAGGAGGTGATCACCACCCTCCAACGCTGGGAGACCCGAGGGACACCCCCAACGCCATCTTCCCTGCCCTCACCATCGGCGAGTCAGCCCCTTCCCGCTCCGGAACCCAGAGGAGTTCGACTCTCGCTCCCGAGGGCCTACGATGGGACCGCTGCCGGGTGTCAGGGCTTCCTTCTCCAGGTGGAGCTTTACCTGGCCACCGTGCACCCGGCGCCCTCGGGACACGAGAGCGTGTCCGCCCTGATCTCCTGCCTTTCCGGCAAAGCGTTAGAGTGGGCCAACGCTGAGTGGAGGAGAATAGACGCTACTACCATCACGTACGCCGAGTTCTCCCGCCGCTTCAGGGCGGTGTTTGACCATCCCCCGGAGGGGAAAGCGGCGGGGGAGCGTCTGTTCTGCCTCCGGCAGGGGAGGAGGAGTGCCCAGGAGTTCGCGTTGGAATTCCGGACTCTAGCGGCGGATGCAGGGTGGAATGAGCGGGCCCTCATTGATCACTACCGCTGTAGTCTACGGGAGGACGTCCGTAGGGAGCTGGCCTGTCGGGACACCAGCCTCTCGTTCGACCAGTTAGTCGACATGTTCATCAGGCTGGATACCCTGCTAGCTACCCGCGGACGTCCCGAGGGGGGTCCGTCCATTTCACCCTCCAGCGCCTCCGAGCCGTGCCCCATGGAGCTCGGGGGCGCTGGCGCTAGAGAGAGGAGGGGTCGGAGTACGAGGGGGTCCATCTCCTGCACCAACTGTGGTCGGGGAGGACACACCGCGGCTAGGTGCTGGGGATGGCCTCCTCGGGGAGAAGACGACAGGCCCCGCACTGGGGAGCCCTTCCAGGTGAGTAGGCGCCCCACTCACCCAGAGCTCTCTGTTGCACACTTCTGTATACCTGTGCGTTTTCCACAGGTCGCACCTCATTCCCAGCATAAGGCGCTGGTAGATTCAGGCGCGGCTGGGAATTTTGTTGATAAGAGATTTTGTTTAGCCTTAGGGATTCCCCTTCTCCCTGTTGACGTCCCCTTCCCCGTTCATGCCCTAGATAGCCGTCCGTTGGGTGCGGGCTTGATCAGGGAGGTCACGGCGCCACTTAGGATGTGTACGCAGGGGGGTCATCAGGAGATGATCCAGCTATTTCTGATCGACTCGCCTGCGTATCCGGTGGTGCTGGGCATGCCCTGGTTGAGTACCCATAACCCGTCTATTTCGTGGCAGGAGAGGGCTCTGATGGAGTGGTCTGCCCAGTGTGTGGGTCGATGTTTAGGCGTTTCCGTAGGGGCTACCTCGGTGGAGAGTCCAAACCAGGTGCCCGCATTGCACGTTCCCCCTGAGTATGGGGATTTGGCTATTGTGTTCAGTAAGTCGAGGGCGACGCAGTTGCCTCCCCATAGGCAGGGAGATTGTGCGATAGACCTCCAGGCAGGAGCTGCGCTCCCACGGAGCCATGTGTATCCTCTGTCTCAGGAGGAGAAGAGAGCTATGGAGACTTACATAGACGAGTCTCTGAGACAAGGATACATACGGCCCTCCACTTCCCCTGCGTCCTCGAGTTTCTTTTTTGTGAAGAAAAAGGATGGTGGGTTACGCCCGTGCATTGATTACCGTGGTCTCAATCAGATCACGGTGAAGTACAGTTATCCACTTCCGCTGATTGCGACCATGACGGAGTCATTGCACGGGGCGCGTTTCTTCACTAAATTTGATCTCAGGGGCGCGTACAACTTGGTGCGCATTAGGGGGGGCGATGAATGGAAGACAGCCTTTAGTACCACCTCGGGCCATTACGAGTATCTTGTCATGCCATACGGGTTGATGAACGCTCCTTCAGTTTTCCAATCATTCGTGGATGAGATCTTCAGGGACATGCAGGGGCAGGGGGTGGTCGTGTACATAGATGACATTCTCGTGTACTCGCCTACCCGAGTCGAGCATGTGGCCCTGGTGCGCCGAGTGTTGCGGAGGCTGTTGGAGCACGACCTGTATGTCAAGGCAGAGAAGTGTCTGTTTTTCCAGGAGTCGGTCTCCTTTTTGGGTTATCAGTTGTCTGCGTCAGGGGTGAAGATGGAGGTAGACCGGGTGTCAGCCGTGCGTAATTGGCAAACGCCAACCACTGTGAAGGAGGTGCAGCAGTTTTTGGGGTTTGCGAATTACTACCGGAGGTTCATCCGGGGTTTTGGACAGGTGGCAGCTCCCATAACGTCTCTTTTGAAGTGGGGTCCGGTGCGTCTGCAGTGGTCAGCCGAGGCGGACAGGGCGTTTGGGAGGCTGAAGGACCTGTTTACCTCGGCCCCGGTGCTGGCGCATCCGGATCCCTCTTTACCATTTCAGGTAGAGGTGGACGCGTCAGAAGCCGGTATAGGAGCCGTGCTTTCGCAACGGTCCGGCGCGCCACCTAAAGTCCGCCCCTGTGCTTTTTATTCAAAGAAGCTCAGTCCGGCGGAGCGAAATTATGACGTAGGGGACAGGGAGCTGTTAGCCGTGGTACAGGCCCTAAAGGTGTGGAGGCACTGGCTTGAGGGGGCTCAACACCCTTTCCTCATTTTGACGGACCACCGTAACCTGGAGTACATCCGGGCAGCGAAGAGACTGAACCCTCGCCAGGCGAGGTGGAATATGTTTTTGACCCGGTTCACATTTAAGATCACGTACATCCCTGGGTCACAGAACGGTAAGGCAGACGCACTGTCTCGGCGGTATGACACGGAGGAGAGGTCCGTGGAGCCCACTCCCATACTGCCGGAGTCTTGTCTGGTGGCATCGGTAGTGTGGGAGGTCGATGCTGAACTCGAGCGGGCGTTACGCACCGACCCTAGTCCACCTCAATGCCCGGAGGGTCGGAAGTACGTTCCGCTCGAGGTTCGGGATCGATTGATCTATTGGGCTCACACGTCACCCTCCTCTGGACACCCTGGTATCGGCCGGACAGTGCACTGTCTTAGTGCCAAGTACTGGTGGCCCACGTTGGCGAGGGATGTGAGGGTTTATGTTTCCTCCTGCTCGGTGTGCGCCCAGTGTAAGGCGCCTAGACATCTGCCTAGGGGTAAGTTACTACCCCTGCCCGTTCCACAACGACCATGGTCTCACCTCTCGGTGGATTTCCTCACTGACCTTCCTCCTTCACAGGGGAATACCACTATACTGGTCGTTGTGGACCGGTTTTCTAAGGCCTGTCGTTTGCTCCCTATGCCGGGCCTTCCTACTGCCCTGCAAACCGCCGAAGCACTATTCACCCATGTGTTCCGGCACTACGGGGTACCCGAGGATATTGTGTCTGATCGAGGTCCCCAATTTACCTCCAGAGTCTGGAGAGCTTTTATGGAGCGGTTGGGGGTCTCGGTGAGCCTCACCTCGGGTTACCACCCGGAGAGTAATGGGCAGGTGGAACGTGTGAACCAGGATGTGGGTAGGTTTCTTAGAACATACTGCCAGGACCGGCCGGAGGAGTGGGCAAGGTACGTTCCCTGGGCCGAAATGGCCCAGAATTCCCTACGCCATTCCTCCACTAACCTAACCCCTTTCCAATGTGTGTTAGGTTACCAGCCGGTTCTGGCACCTTGGCAGCAGAGCCAGATCGAGGCTCCTGCGGTGGATGAGTGGGTGCGGCGCTCGGAGGAGACATGGAACGCTGCACACGTCCACCTGCAGCGGGTCCTCCGTCGTCAAAAGGCGAGCGCCGATCTCCACCGCAGTGAGGGACCGGTGTACGCACCTGGTGATCGAGTCTGGCTCTCTACCAGAAACCTGCCCCTCCGCCTGCCCTGTCGGAAACTGGGTCGGCGGTTTGTAGGGCCATTTAAAGTCCTGAGAAGATTGAACGAGGTGTGTTACAAATTACAACTACCTGTTGAGTATAAAAGTATTAACCCCTCGTTCCATGTGTCTCTTCTCAGGCCGGTGGTAGCTGGCCCACTCCAAGAAAGTGAGATCAGGGAGACTCCTCCGCCCCCATTGGACATCGAGGGGGCACCGGCGTACTCCGTGCGGTCCATCTTGGATTCGAGACGTCGGATGGGGGGTCTCCAATATCTAGTGGAGTGGGAGGGGTACGGCCCGGAGGAACGGTGCTGGGTGCCGAGGAGAGACATTTTGGACCCGTCTCTCCTGACGGAATTCCATCGGGGGCACCCGACGCACCCTGCTCCGCGTCCTCCTGGTCGTCCCCGAGGCCGGAGTCGGCGCACGTCTGGAGCCGCGCGTCAAGGGGGGGGTACTGTCACGGTTTCGGCCGAGGCTGCCTCTCTTCCTTGCTCGGGCAGGCTTCGGCGTTCGTCGTCTCCGGAATACTAGCTGCCACCGTTGCATGTTTCTATGTTCGTTTGCTTTTGTCTGATTGTTGTTACACCTGTTATCGTTTAGTGTCATTAGTGTCCTATAAGTTCTCGTTGTGTTTGTCAAGTGTTGTGTGTGATTGTTTTACTGTCGTGCGGTTGGCTAGTATTCTACTGTTTGCTCGGTTGAGCTATTCTCCATAGTGTTTGGAGTGTTTTGTCGCACCTGTTAGTGCGCCCGTTTGTTTTCGCCTACGTGCGGAGTTCTCGCCTCAGGGCATTTATTCGTGCTTGTGTTTTGTGCATCTACTAAAGTATTTTGGACTAACGTTCTGCGTCCTGCGCCTGATTCCACCACCACACCCACCTACAGCTACACTGACACTACAGGACAAAATACAAACTCTCCAACCCAAAAAGGCCTGTGAGGTTGATGGTATCCTAAATGAAATGATAAAATATACAGACCACAAATTCCAATTGGCTATACTTAAACTCTTTAACATCATCCTTGGCTCTGGCATATTCCCCAATATTTGGAACCAAGGACTGATCACCCCAATCCACAAAAGTGGAGACAAATTTGACCCCAATAACTACCGTGGGATATGCGTCAACAGCAACCTTAGGAAAATCCTCTGCATTATCATTAACAGCAGACTCGTACATTTCCTCAGAGAAAACAATGTCAAATTGGCTTTTTACCAAATTACTGTAAAACAGACCACGTATTCACCCTGCACACCCTAGTTGACAAACAAACAAACCAAAATAAAGGCAAAGTCTTCTCATGCTATGTTGATTTCAAAAAAGCTTTTGACTCAATTTGGAATGAGGGCCTGCTATACAAATTGATGGAAAGTGGTGTTGGGGGGAAAACATACGAAATTATAAAATCCATGTACACAAACAACAAGTGTGCGGTTAAAAATGGCAAAAAACACACACATTAAGCCCCACCCTCTTCAACATATAAAGCAACGAATTGGCGAGGGCACTAGAACAGTCTGCAGCACCCGGCCTCACCCTACTAGAATCTGAAGTCAAATGTCTACTGTTTGCTGATGATCTGGTGCTTCTGTCCCCAACCAAGGAGGGCCTACAGCAGCACCTAGATCTTCTGCACAGATTCTGTCAGACCTGGGCCCTGACAGTAAATCTCAGTAAGACAAAAATAATGGTGTTCCAAAAAATATCCAGTTGCCAGGACCACGAATACAAATTCCATCTAGACACCGTTTCCCTAAAGCACACAAAAAACGATACATACCTCGGTCTAAACATCAGCGCCACAGGTAACTTCCACAAAGCTGTGATAGATCTGAGAGACAAGTCAAGGGCCTTCAAAAGGAACATACCAATTAGGATCTGGCTACAAATACTTGAATCAGTTATAGAACCCATTGCCCTTTATGGTTGTGAGGTCTGGGGTCCGCTCACCAACCAAGAATTCACAAAATGAGACAAACACCAAATTGAGACTCCGCATGCAGAATTTAGCAAAAATATCCTCAGTGTACAACGTAAAACACCAAATAATGCATGCAGAGCAGAATACCCGCTAATGATCAAAATCCAGAAAAGAGCCGTTAAATACTACAACCACCTAAAAGGAAGCGATTCCCAAACCTTCCAAAACAAAGCCATCACCTACAGAGAAATTAACCTGGAGAAGAGCCCCATAAGCAAGCTGGTCCTGGGGCTCTGTTCACAAACACAAACAGACCCCACAGAGCCCCAGGACAGCAACACAATTAGACCCAACCAAATCATGAGAAAACTAAAATATAATTACTTGACACATTGGAAATCATTTTTAAAAAACAGAGCAAACTAGAATGCTATTTGGCCCTAAACAGAGAGTACACAGTGGCAGAATACCTGACCACTGTGACTGACCCAAAATTAACAAAATATTTGATATGTACAGACTCAGTGAGCATAGCATTGCTATTGAGAAAGGCCGCCAAAGGCAGACCTGGCTCTCAAGAGAAGACAGACTATGTGCACTGTCACGCCCTGACTCAGGGGACTCGTATATGTTGAGTCAGGGTGTGTATATTCTTTGTTATGTAGTATTTTCTATGTGGGTTCTAGTATGTGTATTTCTATGTTGGCCGGTGTGGTTCCCAATCAGAGGCAGCTGTCGCTCGTTGTCTCTGATTGGGGACCATACTTAGGCAGCCTATTGGCACTAGTGGGTTGTGGGATCTTGTTCGTGTGAGGTATGTTGTTTGTGTACCTTGGACGTCACGTTTCATTTAGTTTGTTGTTTTGTCGTTGTTTATTCGGTTCAAATAAACATGTATGCATATCACGCTGCGCCTTGGTCTGACCCGTCTATAAACGAACGTGACATGCACACTGCCCACAAAATGAGGTGGAAACTGAGCTGCACTTCCTAACCTCCTGCCAAATGTATGACCATATTAGAGACACATATTTCCCTCAGATTACACAGACCCACAAAGAATTCGAAAACAAATAAAATTTTGATAAACTCCCATATCTATTGGGTGAAATACCACAGTGTGCAATCACAGCAGCAAGATTTGTGACCTGTTGCCACAAGAAAAGGGCAACCAGTGAAGAACAAACACCATTGTAAATACAACCTATATTTATGTTTATTTTCCTTTTTGTACTTTACCTATTTGCACATCATTACAACACTGTATATAGATATAATATGACATTTGAAATGTCTTTATTCTTTTGGAACTTTTGTGAGTGTAATGTTTACTGTACATTTTTTATTGTTTATTTCACTTTAGTTTATTATCTATTTCACTTGCTTTGGCAATGTAAATATATGTTTCCCATGCCAATAAAGCCCCTTAAATTGAAATTGAATTGACAGAGAGAGAGAGAGTCAACACAGAGAGAGTCAACACACAAAAGAGAGAGAGAGAGAGAGACACAGAGACAGTCAACACACACAGAGAGAGAGAGTCAACACACAGAGAGAGAGCGACAGAGTCAACACAGAGATAGAGACAGTCAACACACACAGAGAGAGAGTCAACACACAGAGAGAGAGAGCGACAGAGTCAACACAAAGATAGAGACAGTCAACACACACAGAGAGAGAGTCAACACACAGAGAGAGAGAGTGACAGAGTCAACACAGAGAGAGAGAGAGAGAGCGACAGAGTCAACACAGAGAGAGAGAGAGAGAGAGAGAGAGAGAGAGAGAGAGAGAGACAAAGACACACCACACACTAAAACACACCTGCGTGCGAGGTATCCTCGGGCAGCACTCTGGAAGCGTATGATGGTGTCAGTGATCTTCAGGTCTCTCTCCTCCTCCAGGTGACCTAAGACTCCAGCCCTGAAGAACACTTTGCTCTGCCCAACTCTGAACAGGTTACGGTCCAGCTCCAACGCACTGATCTGGAGACAGAGAGAGGATGGATACAAAGTGTTGTGCTTCAACACATAGGGCCCTATTTTGGTAAATGACAGTACAACTAAGCTGTTCAATGGGACTCACCATGAGTTCACAGGCCTGTTTCCCATCCATGAAGGTACGAGGGATAGCATAAGGAGTCAGGATCTCATACCTATAGGAAGAGACAGAGAGATTGGGACTGTGTTCTGTACATGAGAAGGTCAACTGACAGGTGAATGTGTGTTTCTGTGGGTGAGAGACAAATGGTTATGATAGCCAGATCATTGTTGATGTTAAGTGTTTCCTCTTGCCGTTGTGACCACGCACGCACGCACGCACACACACACACACACACACACACACACACAAACACATGCACACACACCCCTGCCCCATGTTACCTCTGTCTGAACTCTTGGAAGGGGATGCGGTTGGGGAAGCCCTGTCTGCAGATACGGATCCCCTCTAAGACTCCATTACACCTCAGCTGGTCCAGAACCAGATGGGGAGTCAGCTTACCAGACTGACAGACAGACAGACAGAGAGAGAGAGAGAGAGAGAGAGAGAGAGAGAGAGAGAGAGAGAGAGAGAGAGAGAGAGAGAGAGAGAGAGAGAGGAGAGAGAGAGAGAGAGAGAGAGAGAGAGAGAGAGAGAGGAGAGAGAGAGAGAGAGAGAGAGAGAGAGAGAGAGAGAGAGAGAGAGAGAGAGAGAGAGAGAGAGAGAGAGAGAGAGAGAGAGACAAGAGACAGATACAGAGAGACAGACAGAAAGACAGACAGAGAGTGTATGGTTATGACCTGTGGTTGAATATGTAGTCTGTCTGTTTGAGAGACAGAGTGAAATCAATCAATAGCCTGGCTGTGTGAGCATCCTAACCCTCCCCTCTCTTCTGCCCCTCCTCCACTCCTCTCCTCCTTCTCCTCTCCTCTCTAACCTTCTTCTCATGGTTGGGGATGATACAGCGGAGGAAGTTAGGGTTGGTGTTGCGTAGCGTTGCCATCAGCTTGGTGAGGGACTCCTTGTAGAGCTGTCCCACAGTCCTAAACATCCCCTTCTTAGTCTTCAGCCCCGCCCCGAAGTTGACCGGCCCGCTGTTGGTGTCGTTGGACACCTGGTCCAGCCCCACGATCCTCTCCACTACACACAGAGGACGTCACAGTTAGAACAGCTCTGATTGGTGGGTTGGTGGTGGAGGGACCAGAGCTACAGACATAGTGAGTTTGGCAAACTAGGTTTGAGATTTGTAATGGGCGTCATGTTGGTAGGAAAGGTTTCAGTTAACATTCTAGTTAGAATGCAAATTAGAATGTTACTATTATGGAAGGCTTGGTTCCAACATGGAAGACTATTTACCAAACTCTGTATATCTGTGGGTCTTGTTGAGGCCATTGTGATGCCAGAGAATATGGAGAAACTAATATAGGGCTTTTTCACGATCTAAAACGTCAAATGTTTCTTGACCATACTTGCTGTATTGCAACACCTTTAGAAAAACCGTTCGCAACTGTTTAAGTATTCTGAACATAGCCCTGGTCAGGATGTGAGAGCAGTGCCTTGTGGTTTATGCAGGAATGTGACAGTGTAGTTCTGTAGAAATGAAGTGAATTCCTTCAGAATGTTGCAAAAGATTTCAAAAAGCAACGCATGAACACCAGACCATCACAGCACTGTCACTAAAAGCAAAACAACAACTACTAAGTAAATATGTAAAGAGAGATAACTAGAAAAGGGATGAGTAAGAAATGTATACTCAAACAGAGATGAAACGTATTCCGAGGACAACAGTAACAACATGGCACTAGACATGACACTACGAACTACACCACTCACAGACAACACACAACAAACCACGGGCCTACCAGGCACTAGGCAGAAAGGGGGGGGGGGAGGGGAAGCGAGGGATGAAACAAAAAGACATAGGAAGAAACCTACTGTCAGAGCCATTGGTCTGCAGTGTGGCATAGGAGTCAAAGAAATATACACGAGGAAGAGTCTGAATATCTGAGAGAGGAGGAAGACAATGTGGGAAAAAAAGAGGAGGGAGGGAGGAGAGGAGGAGGACAGAGAGGAAAGGAGATGGCGAGAGGGAGGAGAGGAGGAGGACAGAGAGGAAAGGAGAGGGAGAGAGGGAGGAGAGGAGGAGGACAGAGAGGAAAGGAGATGGAGAGAGGGAGGAGAGGAGGAGGACAGAGAGGAAAGGAGATGGAGAGAGGGAGGAGAGGAGGAGGACAGAGAGGAAAGGAGAGGGAGAGATGGAGGAGAGGAGGAGGACAGAGAGGAAATGAGAGGGAGAGAGGGAGGAGAGGAGGAGAACAGAGAGGAAAGAAAGAGGAGAGGGAGAGAGGGAGGAGAGGAGGAGGACAGAGAGGAAAGAAAGAGGAGAGAGGGAGGAGAGGAGGAGGACAGAGAGGAAATGAGAGGGAGAGAGGGAGGAGAGGAGGAGGACAGAGAGGAAAGAAAGAGGAGAGGGAGAGAGGGAGGAGAGGAGGAGGACAGAGAGGAAAGGAGATGGCGAGAGGGAGGAGAGGAGGAGGACAGAGAGGAAAGGAGAGGGAGAGAGGGAGGAGAGGAGGAGGACAGAGAGGAAAGGAGATGGAGAGAGGGAGGAGAGGAGGAGGACAGAGAGGAAAGGAGATGGAGAGAGGGAGGAGAGGAGGAGGACAGAGAGGAAATGAGAGGGAGAGATGGAGGAGAGGAGGAGGACAGAGAGGAAATGAGAGGGAGAGAGGGAGGAGAGGAGGAGAACAGAGAGGAGAGGGAGAGAGGGAGGAGAGGAGGAGGACAGAGAGGAAAGAAAGAGGAGAGAGGGAGGAGAGGAGGAGGACAGAGAGGAAATGAGAGGGAGAGAGGGAGGAGAGGAGGAGGACAGAGAGGAAAGAAAGAGGAGAGGGAGAGAGGGAGGAGAGGAGGAGGACAGAGAGGAAAGAAAGAGGAAAGAGGGAGGAGAGGAGGAGGACAGAGAGGAAAGAAAGAGGAGAGGGAGAGAGGGAGGAGAGGAGGAGGACCGAGAGGAAATTAAGAGCGAAGAGGGAAAGAATAGTGGTAAGAAAAACAGAAATAGAGGAGAGGAGAAGGGAGGAGGGAGTGAGAGAATAGTTTGAGTTGAAGCAAGAGAAACAGAGAAGGGAATGAGACGGGAGAGAAATAGGTAGATGAAAAGACAGTGAGAGGAGGGAAGATAAATAAAGAGAGAGCAAATAGAAGAGAAGGTGTTAGTTCATTCTGGGGAAGCATTATTATGCGGTAAATCACAAACAGATATGGGGTAATCCTCATATAGAAAAAGGTGGATTTCACCTGTCTATTAGAAACTGTTAGGTCAGTGTCATTTCTGACTAAATCTCTGATAAAGGGTATGAAGTATTTGTTTTACTCTGTGTGTGTGTGTGTGTGTCGTACCCTCTCTCCAGAGCTCAGAGATGAAGTGATCAGAGGACTGGTGGAGAAGAGATGCTATGTTGTCATTCAGAGGATCCATGTTCTTCACCAGCCAATCATCTGCCTTATAGTCCACCTGACAGATGAAGAGAGAGAGAGGGGGGGGGGAGATTTAGAAACACCTTTCCACCTGTGTGTATGAAGATGAATGACAGATGGACAGAATGAGAGGAAGATACCTTTCCAGTGTAAGGAGGGATGACAGAGAGAGAAAGGGAGAGATGGATGGATGGATAGAGTACCTTCCCAGCGTAGTGTATGATGGCGAAGTCGGCCTCTTGTCGTATTTGTCGTGGTTTGAAGAATTTAGGGTGTGTCCCCTGCTCAGCAGACAGCTTATCCACAAATGAACGATCTGTTGCCCGCGGAAACCAACACTCCTCATCCAATAGGGCCAGCACACCAGGGGGCTGGGCCTTAAGTGGGAGGGGGTAGGGAGGGACAGAGATGAATAGAGGTAAGAACACCTGATAATTCACTTCACAACTAATATGTTTTATTAAAGGGTTAAAGTGCTCCTGTTCCAGGTCAGGTGGATGTTCGGTTTTATCCAGGCGAAGGTTGAAGGTGAGCTACGTGTGTGTGTGTACCGGTCTTTCAATGAGGTCGATGCAGGGCTGCAGGTCCAGGCCGAAGTCGATGAAGTTCCACTCGATGCCCTCCCTCTGGTACTCCTCCTGCTCCAGGATAAACATGGTGTGGTTGAACAGCTGCTGCAGCTTCTCATTGGTGTAGTTGATGCACAGCTGCTCAAATGAGTTCAACTGTGGAGGGAGGGGACATAGAAAGATAGAGGGATGAGAGAGGGAAAAATTGAGGGATGAGAGAGGGGAAGATAGAGGGATGAGAGAGGGGAAGATAGAGGGATGAGAGAGGGGAGATAGAGGGATGAGAGAGGGGAAGATAGAGGGATGAGAGAGGGGAGATAGAGGGATGAGAGAGGGGAGATAGAGGGATGAGAGAGGGGAGATAGAGGGATGAGAGAGGGGAAGATAGAGGGATGAGAGAGGGGAAGATAGAGGGATGAGAGAGGGGAAGATAGAGGGATGAGAGAGGGGAGATAGAGGGATGAGAGAGGGGAAGATAGAGGGATGAGAGAGGGGAGATAGAGGGATGAGAGAGGGGAGATAGAGGGATGAGAGAGGGGAGATAGAGGGATGAGAGAGGGGAAGATAGAGGGATGAGAGAGGGGAAGATAGAGGGATGAGAGAGGGGAAGATAGAGGGATGAGAGAGGGGAGATAGAGGGATGAGAGAGGGGAAGATAGAGGGATGAGAGAGGAGATAGAGGGATGAGAGAGGGGAAGATAGAGGGATGAGAGAGGGGAAGATAGAGGGCAGATATTATTAGTGAACCTGAGAAGAGACTGCAAACAGGAGATGAAAGAAAGACAACACATACACACACAGACACACACACACACTCAGACACACTCACAGACACACACACACAAACACACACACACACCTGGAAGATCTCGAAGCCTGCTATGTCCAGTATGCCTATGAAAGAGGCTCCCTGTCTCTGTCTGCGGTCCAGCGCTCGGTTGATCCTGTGGACCAGCCAACGGAACAGACGCTCATATGTAGCTTTGGCCAACGCCTCCACTGCAAAGTCAGCCTAGAGTGAGATAGACAGAAGAGAGAGAGAGCATTATTCATTTAGGGATTTTAAGAAACCAGCATGTGCTTCTTACACCAGTTGTATGTGTGTGTGTGTGTGTGTGTGTGTGTGTGTGTGTGTGTGTGTGTGTGTGTATTTGATTAGGATCCCCATCAGCTGATTCTAACACAGCTCCTCCTCCTGGGGTTCACACAAAACGTAAAACATGACATGACACAACACATTAATAGACAACAACAACTCAAGGACATAACTACATACATTTAGAATAAGAATACACACTTGTCTACACTTAGTCTACAGTATATCACTGTAGACAACAACACATCGTTTATCTTCTCTTAAAATCTGGCCTTCTGTTAGTCACCACCCACAGTGGGTTCTCTTTACGGTAAAGTGTAACTTGGTGGAGTAGTTCATAAAAATGAACAGTCCCACCGGGGTGGAGCCATTCATAAAATGAACAGAGTCCCACCGGGGTGGAGCCATTCATAAAATGAACAGAGTCCCACCGGGGTGGAGCCATTCATAAAATGAACAGTCCCACCGGGGTGGAGCCATTCATAAAATGAACAGTCCCACCGGGGTGGAGCCATTCATAAAATGAACAGAGTCCCACCGGGGTGGAGCCATTCATAAAATGAACAGTCCCACCGGGGTGGAGCCATTCATAAAATGAACAGTCCCACCGGGGTGGAGCCATTCATAAAATGAACAGTCCCACCGGGGTGGAGCCATTCATAAAATGAACAGTCCCACCGGGGTGGAGCCATTCATAAAATGAACAGAGTCCCACCGGGGTGGAGCCATTCATAAAATGAACAGTCCCACCGGGGTGGAGCCATTCATAAAATGAACAGTCCCACCGGGGTGGAGCCATTCATAAAATGAACAGAGTCCCACCGGGGTGGAGCCATTCATAAAATGAACAGTCCCACCGGGGTGGAGCCATTCATAAAATGAACAGTCCCACCGGGGTGGAGCCATTCATAAAATGAACAGTCCCACCGGGGTGGAGCCATTCATAAAATGAACAGAGTCTCACCGGGGTGGAGCCATTCATAAAATGAACAGAGTCCCACCGGGGTGGAGCCATTCATAAAATGAACAGTCCCATACATCAGTTTCCTCCAGCTAAAGCTTCAACTACAGTTTTCACCTCAGCAATGTTGAATCTCTTGAACTTCATCATCATATGGAGCACGACCAAAGTCCTTACTCTACTGAGGCTTTGTTTACAATTGCTTTCTCTAAGCAGGTCCTGATATCCTAATGCCAAGGGCACATCTTATCTTTAACCCAAACACCAGATGTGCTCGGGAGGCAGAGGATACAACAAGCTATTTAGGTCAGAAAGGGGAGAGGAGCTGTGCTGTGATGTGCTGTTTATATTTGTTTTTTTAAAGCTAATTTTGCAGCTAGCTTGAGTGATTTGAGATGGCAGGGAGTTCCATGTGACCATGGCTCTATATATTACTGTGTGTTGCTTTAAGGGACTGTGAAGAGACTTCTTGTGGCATGTCTTGTGGGGTACGCATGTCTGTCAGAGCTGTATGTTAGTTGATTGAATAGACAGTTTGGAGTTTTTAACACATTATATTTCTTGCAAAAAACAAGAAGTGATACAGTCAATCTTTCCTTTAAGCCAGAAGAGATCAACATGCATTTTGTTGACATTATCTCTCTGTGAACATTGAAGGGCAAGACGTGCTGTTCTGTTCTGAGGCTGCTGCAGCTTTCCTATGTCCTTCTTTGCAACACCTGACCATATCACCTGGAAGTAGTTAAGATATGATAAAACTACAGCTTGCAGGACTTCTTTGCTCATGTGTGGTGTTAAGAATGCTGAGCATCTCTTTATCACAGACAAACCTCGCCCCATCTTTACAGCAATTAAATCAATATGCCTTGACCATGAAAACGTACAGTCTAAGATGACACCAAGAAGTTTAGTCTCCTCAACTTGCTCAAAAGCCATATTATTCATTACCCAATTCAGCTGAGGTTTAGAGCTTATGGAGTGATTTGTACCAAATACTATGCTCTTAGTCTTAGATATTCTCAGGACTAGTGTATTCATGTGTGTGCGTGTCTCACCTGTTCTTTGGTCTGGGCCTTCTGGACGTACTCGCGTCCTACTTTAATCCTCGGGGTGAGGATGGCCCGGGAGAACTCCAGCACGCTGATGCCCAGCAGGTGGCTCAGTTTCTGGGCAGCCGTGTCGTCAGGCATGGAGCACTGGTCCTGGTTCTTCTCCTTAGTGAACGAGATGTTCCCAAACTGGAGCACTGCAGAGATCACCTTCAACATGGCTAGGAGGAGGAGGGAAGAGGAAGAGAGACAGGCAGAAAGAGAGGGATTGAGAGAAAATATAGTTTTTTACTCCAATGTTCTGAGGAAAGCTCTGTCTTTCTCTCCTCCCCTCCCTCCCCTCCCCTCCCCTCCCCTCCTCTCCTCTCCTCTCCTCTCCTCTCCTCTCCTCTCCTCTCCTCTCCTCTCCTCTCCTCTCCTCTCCTCTCCTCGCTTACACAGAGACTCCTCAGGTGTGAATCCCATGATGGTCATAGAGTCCATGGTCTGGGTGAAGTTGTCAGCGTCACTCTGACCTGGAACAGGAATAGCACCTCCACTCAGAAACCTGTACTGGTCAGCACTACCCAGGAGAAGGTCCGCTACGGAGAGACAGAGAGGGAGAGAGAGATGGAAACAGAGAGAAAGAGGGGGATGCCAGTTATCAGTAAAAGGATAAAACGTCATGAATCGAAATTCCTATTTCAAACAACAACCCCACAGATCTATCTATTCAACCCATCCCCTTTCTCACCTCCCTCTCCTACCCTCTCTTCCTCCTCTCCTACCCTCTCTTCCTCCTCTCCTACCCTCTCTTCCTCCTCTCCTACCCTCTCTTCCTCCTCTCCTACCCTCTCTTCCTCCCTCTCCTACCCTCTCTTCCTCCTCTCCTACCCTCTCTTCCTCCTCTCCTACCCTCTCTTCCTCCTCTCCCCATCTCTCACCTCTGGTGGCCTCTGAAGCTCCACACATGAGTTGGTAAAAGATGTGGAAGGTCCTCTCATCTTTGGCCTGGCGGATCGCCCTCGACTTCTCCAGCAGGTCTGAGGTCAGGGTTTAAGGAAGGGTTCAATAGCCCCAGACACTAATCTAAGGGAAGTTTTGCATCCCTTGCTTCCCTGAGCTGACCCCTGTGTGTAAGGGCAACTTCTACCTGATGACAGATTAGCAATGACCCACCGGTGAGCATACTAATGAGTTCCAACCATAATATTTAGGTTGGGACTTGAAACAGAGTCTGACTGCAGAGGAAGGATACAGGTCTCAATGTTGGCACCGACAATGTATCCAGCCACGTCAAAGTTAATACGGATGAATTTGCCCTGAGAGACAAGAGGAGAAGAAATGTGTCAGTTGATGATCTAACATACACATTTTCTAATTATGCAAACTCAACAGCAAACACAGTAAAGAAAAATACAGCCAATAAAAAATATACTGTAGATCTGGGATCAATCTAGATATTAATACATTCTTACAAATCTGGAGGAGTTGTCGTTCTTGACGGTCTTGGCGTTTCCGAAGGCCTCCAGGATGGGGTTGGCCTGTAGCAGCTGTCTCTCTAGCTCCCCCTGGAGGACAGGACAGGCACTTCATCAACACTGGGATATACATCAAAAAGCAACTCCACAACCCAAAATACTGTTCCCCCAATCCCAGTACAGAAGAGGGGAGACCAGACCCATCAGCCAGTAAACCAGGCAGTAACCCAGTGGTCTCAACTCTGGTAAGCCCAGAGTAATCTAGAGATAAATAGCTTTTCATGTGTTCTCTTATTGACATTTTCAGCATCTAGCCATCTATCATATGCCAGCCAAGGTGCCAGACTTTGTGCATTCAACAACTCTACATTGTTGCCTTGCCAAGACCTCGGCCAGACCTTGGCAAGACAACGGCTAAGTTGGCTTAAGCAGAAACCAACTAGCACAGAGGCTGTGTAATAGCCTGTCCCTGTGCATTTGCACTATTTCACATGTATTTGTCGTGTCAGTTGAGAGCCACTGCGTTAGATCAGAAAGTATGGCCGCAGATGCTAGCTCTAGCTTTAGCTACACAGTGGCTCAAGCTATAGCACTACTAGCTCTGACTATAGCTTTAAGTACAGTAGTATTAGCATTAGCATTAGCATTAGCTGTGTCATTATCTAGGGAGCTACTGTAGGTGGATTTAAAAGCGGCAGGTAAAGAACGTCAGCCAAGCAGCACTCAAAGCTACACACAGCAAGAAGCCAGGGCTTTGTATGGGAACAAAGCTCAGGCTGCGAACAATGCACATACTACCAGACAAAGCACCAAGTGCACACACACGCACGCAAAAACACACGCACATAAAAGCACGCACACACACAAAAGCACGCACACAGACAGGTATGTGTGGAAATTCCTGGACAGCCAGAATGTATGCTTAACTATTCTACATGGTAAATGCCTGTTGTATTTGGGCATCATTCACAGGTGTGGCCACCAGAATGGAAGCTATGAGCTCATTCACTGTAAAGGGAGGATGGGGAGGGAGGTCTATAG
This sequence comes from Coregonus lavaretus, assembly GCF_964263955.1. Classification (NCBI taxonomy): domain Eukaryota; kingdom Metazoa; phylum Chordata; class Actinopteri; order Salmoniformes; family Salmonidae; genus Coregonus; species Coregonus lavaretus. The sequence continues at coordinate 50,412,155 of NC_139990.1, read as the reverse complement.
CCCAGTCTGAGAACAACCTCTAGCCAATACCCCTTCAGTGCTAGCAGATCAGGAAAGAATGGATAGGTGTAATCACTAAGGTGATGGCTCTATCTACGCATCCAGAGGGTTTAGGGGAGCTTCCACCATATTGCGTACACCTATCTGGTTTTCAGATCGGCGATTGTTTTAAAACCAAGCTTTTGTGCATTATCAGTGAATTCCAAAGCCTTCCTTCACTGATGGGGGAATGATTCTGAGACCCACCTTTTGGCTGGATTAACACCAGCTGTCAATCAGGAAACCAGAGCATTTTCATTGGGCAACTGTATATGGTTTTGTCACGCCCTGATCTAGAGAACTCTTGTTGGTTGGGTCAGGGTGTGAGTTTCTGTTGAGATCTATGTTATTGTATTTCTATGTGGTAAATCTAGGTTGATATTTCTATGTTTGGCCGGGTGTGATTCCCAATCAGAGGCAGCTGTCGCTCGTTGTCTCTGATTGGGGATCATACTTAGGTAGCCTGGTTGCCTACCTTAGTTGTGGGATCTTGACTCGCGTTTGGCTTGTTGTGTTGTAGCCACTGTTTGAGCGTCACGGTTCGTTGTTTTGTTATTTTGTCAAGTGTTTATTCGTATTAATAAACATGTACGCATACCACGCTGCACCTTGGTCTGACCCGTCTCTCAACGATCGTGACAGGTTTGACGATTGACAGGTCGTTAATCCAGCCAATCAGGACATTGGGAGAGATTCATAGACCCGCCCATCACCACTTATTCTAGCACCCATTGGGTGTTGCTACAGATATACCGTACAGTAAAAAGCCAAACACCCATAGACACCAGAGAACAGCAGGGCTTTCATTCAGGAGGGAGCAACGTTACAGAACATTCAGATAGAAATGTATTGTCTAGAACAGACATGATTCTCTCTAATACAGAACAAGATAATTATGTCTGTTCTATACATTCTACATCTATCTGCCATGTTTGACCTCAATCAGCCCACAGTGGTGATAATAGTCCTTATACTTTATATTATACTCACATATTGCACACTCTGAGAGATTGAGAAAAGGGGGAAGGTTGGGAGAATTAACAGATGAGACAAACAAACAAACAAAAGACAACAACAGACCAATGAATGCAGTACAAAACAAAAACAAAACGCTTGACAATTATGGAGGAACACATCAGTAATGGTGTTGTTAAAGGACGTCAGTCTGGAGCACCACCAGAATCAGAAGAGAAGGGAAGAGGTGAAGACAGGAGAGGATAGAGCCCACTCACCCTGTTCACCATAGAACTGCCCCTGGGCAACGACCTACTGCCATCCATCTGAATACACAGGAGAGAAGGAGGAGAGGAAAGAGGGGGAGGTTGGAGGAGAGAGGGTAGGAGAGAGTGCAAAATCAAGAGGGAGGAGGGAGAGAGGGAGGAAAGGATAGGAGAAAGAAGAGAAGGGAAACAGTAGAAAAAGGGGAGGATAAAGGGCAGTAGGGGGAGGATAGTACAAGAGAGGGGGAATGAGAGGAGAGGGCAGGGAGAGAGGAGAGGAGCAGAGAGACAGGAATGATTATAGAGGTCACTCTATAATGATTCCTCCAGCAGCACTTGATCAGCAAGAAGGACAGTAGTTTACAGAAAGTCATGGAGTAGTAGCAACATGTAGTGTAAAGCAAAATGTAGCAGTACACCTTGTTTCCATAGTTTCAACATACATCAACTTCATATCAAGTCATAACAAGTCATCCCTACACCACTCCTCCTCTCTGCCATCTTTTCTCCCCTTCTCTTCTCATTCTTTCACTCTCTTCCTGCCTTATTCTCTTCCCCATCCAATCCCTCAGTCAGGACAATACACATCATCCATCAATCAATCCTCTCCCTCAGTCAGGACAATAAACATCATCCATCAATCAATCCTCTCCCTCAGTCAGGACAATAAACATCATCCATCAATCAATCCACTCCCTCAGTCAGGACAATAAACATCATCCATCAATCAATCCTCTCCCTCAGTCAGGACAATAAACATCATCCATCAATCAATCCTCTCCCTCAGTCAGGACAATAAACATCATCCATCAATCAATCCTCTCCCTCAGTCAGGACAATAAACATCATCCATCAATCAATCCACTCCCTCAGTCAGGACAATAAACATCATCCATCAATCAATCCTCTCCCTCAGTCAGGACAATAAACATCATCCATCAATCAATCCTCTCCCTCAGTCAGGATAATAAACATATTCCATCAATCAATCCAATCCCTCAGTCAGGACAATAAACATCATCCATCAATCAAACCTCTCCCTCAGTCAGGACAATACACATCATCCATCAATCAATCCTCTCCCTCAGTCAGGACAATAAACATCATCCATCAATCAATCCTCTCCCTAACTCAGGATAATAAACATATTCCATCAATCAATCCAATCCCTCAGTCAGGACAATAAACATCATCCATCAATAAATCCTCTCCCTCAGTCAGGACAATAAACATCATCCATCAATCAATCCTCTCCCTCAGTCAGGATAATAAACATATTCCATCAATCAATCCAATCCCTCAGTCAGGACAATAAACATCATCCATCAATAAATCCTCTCCCTCAGTCAGGACAATAAACATCATCCATCAATCAATCCAATCCCTCAGTCAGGACAATAAACATCATCCATCAATCAACCCTCTCCCTCAGTCAGGACAATAAACATCATCCATCAATCAAACCTCTCCCTCAGTCAGGACAATAAACATCATCCATCAATCAATCCTCTCCCTCAGTCAGGACAATAAACATCATCCATCAATCAATCCTCTCCCTCAGTCAGGACAATAAACATCATCCATCAATCAATCCTCTCCCTCAGTCAGGACAATAAACATCATCCATCAATCAATCCTCTCTCAGTCAGGACAATAAACATCATCCATCAATACATCCTCTCCCTCAGTCAGGACAATAAACATCATCCATCAATAAATCCTCTTCCTCAGTCAGGACAATAAACATCATCCATCAATCAATCCTCTCCCTCAGTCAGGTCAATAAACATCAGGCATCAATCAATCATCTTCCTCAGTCAGGACAATAAACATAATCCATCAATCAAACCTCTCCCTCAGTCAGGACAATAAACATCATCCATCAATCAATCCTCTCCCTCAGTCAGGTCAATAAACATCAGGCATCAATCAATCATCTTCCTCAGTCAGGACAATAAACATAATCCATCAATCAAACCTCTCCCTCAGTCAGGACAATAAACATCATCCATCAATCAATCCTCTCCCTCAGTCAGGACAATAAACATCATCCATCAATCAAACCTCTCCCTCAGTCAGGACAATAAACATCATCCATCAATCAAACCTCTCCCTCAGTCAGGACAATAAACATCATCCATCAATCAATCCTCTCCCTCAGTCAGGACAATAAACATCATCCATCAATCAATCCAATCCCTCAGTCAGGACAATAAACATCATCCATCAATACATCCTCTCCCTCAGTCAGGACAATAAACATCATCCATCAATAAATCCTCTTCCTCAGTCAGGACAATAAACATCATCCATCAATCAATCCTCTCCCTCAGTCAGGACAATAAACATCATCCATCAATCAATCCTCTCCCTCAGTCAGGACAATAAACATCATCCATCAATACATCCTCTCCCTCAGTCAGGACAATAAACATCATCCATCAATAAATCCTCTTCCTCAGTCAGGACAATAAACATCATCCATCAATCAACCCTCTTCCTCAGTCAGGACAATAAACATCATCCATCAATAAATCCTCTTCCTCAGTCAGGACAATAAACATCATCCATCAATCAATCCTCTCCCTCAGTCAGGACAATAAACATCATCCATCAATCAATCTTCTCCCTCAGTCAGAACAATAAACATCATCCATCAATCAAACCTCTCCCTCAGTCAGGTCAATAAACATCATCCATCAATCAATCATCTTCCTCAGTCAGGACAAAAACATCATCCATCAATCAATCCTCTCCCTCAGTCAGGACAATAAACATCATCCATCAATCAAACCTCTCCCTCAGTCAGGACAATAAACATCATCCATCAATCAATCCTCTCCCTCAGTCAGGACAATAAACATCATCCATCAATCAAACCTCTCCCTCAGTCAGGACAATAAACATCATCCATCAATCAATCCTCTCCCTCAGTCAGGACAATAAACATCATCCATCAATCAATCCTCTCCCTCAGTCAGGATAATAAACATCATCCATCAATCAACCCTCTTCCTCAGTCAGGACAATAAACATCATCCATCAATAAATCCTCTTCCTCAGTCAGGACAATAAACATCATCCATCAATCAATCCTCTCCCTCAGTCAGGACAATAAACATCATCCATCAATCAATCCTCTCCCTCAGTCAGGACAATAAACATCATCCATCAATCAACCCTCTTCCTCAGTCAGGACAATAAACATCATCCATCAATAAATCCTCTTCCTCAGTCAGGACAATAAACATCATCCATCAATCAATCCTCTCCCTCAGTCAGGACAATAAACATCATCCATCAATCAATCTTCTCCCTCAGTCAGAACAATAAACATCATCCATCAATCAAACCTCTCCCTCAGTCAGGTCAATAAACATCATCCATCAATCAATCATCTTCCTCAGTCAGGACAAAAACATCATCCATCAATCAATCCTCTCCCTCAGTCAGGACAATAAACATCATCCATCAATCAAACCTCTCCCTCAGTCAGGACAATAAACATCATCCATCAATCAATCCTCTCCCTCAGTCAGGACAATAAACATCATCCATCAATCAAACCTCTCCCTCAGTCAGAACAATAAACATCATCCATCAATCAAACCTCTCCCTCAGTCAGGTCAATAAACATCATCCATCAATCAATCATCTTCCTCAGTCAGGACAAAAACATCATCCATCAATCAATCCTCTCCCTCAGTCAGGACAATAAACATCATCCATCAATCAATCCTCTCCCTCAGTCAGGACAATAAACATCATCCATCAATCAATCCTCTCTCAGTCAGGACAATAAACATCATCCATCAATCAATTCTCACCCTCAGTCAGGTCAATAAACATCATCCATCAATCAATCCTCTTCCTCAGTCAGGACAATAAACATCATCCATCAATCAAACCTCTCCCTCAGTCAGGACAATAAACATCATCCATCAATCAACCCTCTTCCTCAGTCAGGACAATAAACATAATCCATCAATCAATCCTCTTCCTCAGTCAGGACAATAAACATCATCCATCAATACATCCTCTTCCTCAGTCAGGACAATAAACATCAAGCATAAATTAATCCTCTTCCTCAGTCAGGACAATAAACATCATCCATCAATCAATCCTCTCCCTTAGTCAGGACAATAAACATCATCCATCAATCAATCCTCTCCCTTAGTCAGGACAATAAACATCATCCATCAATCAATTCTCAACCTATTCTTATCCTCCTTCTTCCAATTCATCTCTTTCCTCACATCCTCTTCTCCTTCTTTGTCTTTGTCTCCTTTCCTCCCCCTCTCCCCCATTTCCTCCATATAGTCTCTTCGTCCTCCCCCTTTTCTCTCTCTCTCTCTCTCTCTCTCTCTCTCTCTCTCTCCTTCCCCAGTTTACCTGTGAGGCCTCCTTGTTTCTACCCAGAGTTCCAGTCTTATGGGACGAGGCCACATGAGCCAGATACTGGATGACTTTCTTAGTGTTCTCTGTCTTCCCTGCGCCAGACTCGCCTCTGGAACACACACACACACACACACACACACACACACACACACACACACACACACACACACACACACACACACACACACACACACACACACACACACACACACACACACCCCCACCCACCCCCACGCACGCACGCACGCACGCACGCACACACACACACACACACACACACACACACACACACACACACACACACACACACACCCCCACACACACGCACGCACGCACGCACACACACACACACACACACACACACACACACACACACACAGACACACACACAGACACACAGACACACACAGAAACAAGTATGAGAAACTCACACACATAAACCCCATCTCGTTTCACAAGGGTCCTCTATAAAAATACACATATACAACCCAGTTTTGGAGGACATATAAACACAACACAAACACATATAACAGAAAGGACACGCACACCTTGCATATAAAATACAACTAGATACACACATGCAGGCCACCAGTGAACAGAGGAACCATGCAGTGTATTCCTCTATAAACAGAGAGCAGGTGTGCAGGATACAGACAGTAGTCGTGGTGTTTATGTTGGATGGGAATAAAGGAGAATATAGAAAAACAAAAAAATACTCCTAATGTTGGAGGGGGACTAGGCTGGAACCTTCTAAAAACAGGATCCTAGCAGAAACTAAGCTATACTCAGCTTCAGTAATCTAAACTGGGATCATTTACCATGGTGGGAATTCAGACAGACGGACGGACGACAGGCAGACAGACAAGACAGGCAGACAAGACAGACAGGCAAACAGATAGACAGACAAGACAGGCAGACAGACAGGCAGACAGGCAAACAGACAGACAGGCAAACAGATAGACAGACAAGACAGGCAGACAGACAGGCAGACAGGCAAACAGACAGACAGGCAGGCAGACAAACAAGACAGATAAATAACCCCAGGTTACTCACGTGCAGAGGATAGACTGATCTTCCCTGTCTGTGAGAGAATAATAATACAAGTAGAATATGACAACCTCACACACATATTATCCATTGAACAGTACTACCTTCATTTATTACACCAGTAATCATTGCAACAGGGTCATCGATACATTTGTCAATCAATCTCAGAGAACCTCACTGAAACACAAAGGCTGTCAGTGTGTGTGTGATTTCAACAGCTCTCACTGAGCAGCATTGTCGTGTACTGAGGAGGAAGGAGGTCAAAGCCACAGAAGTGGTCTCTCCAAACAGACCTCAGACCAATGCTCCAGCCCACACTACAGACTCCAACACAACGGTCTGACTCTTTTTAAGGTTTCCTCTGATGCACGGACACACACACAGAGAGGAAAGCACACACACACGCACGCATACGCACAGACATGCACGGACACGCACACATACCGGTCATACTGGTTCAATTATCAATAGGATCACAGAACACAGACACACACCTGTCACACTGAAAGAAAGAAAGAATAAGAGAGAGAGAGAGAGAGAGAGAGACTGACTGTCTTGTCATCTAATGAATTGAAAAAAGAAATGTTGCTCAATCAGTCTCTAACCGGTTTTAATGGAGAAGAGTGGCACAATCAGTGTTTGTTTGTCACACTCCTATCATAATACATGAAGCGTGGGAAAAGTCCTAGAACGAACTGTCATTACTACTGCCATTTGCAGCACCAAGATATTGTCATTGCCACTGTTTCCCTATGCTTCCACAAAAAACATGGATTTATATGGCAGCTACACTGTCAGCAGGGTTTCCGTTAGGAAAATGTGGCACAGGACAACGTGGCCGGGAAGATTTTAATTTACCGGCCATTTGAGAAATGTATCAGACACATATGCATTGGGTATGCAACCCATTAGGGCATCTACCCATGGTGCTCAGAATGAGAGAAATCACATTTAGATTATGGTAATTCATCTTAACAAAACATGCAACTCCTGTAATGAAGCAGCCAATAAAACAACATTTTCAACCATTACCCAAAATACAATTTGTGGGAAAAAGGGAAAACACCATTCTAAACAGCCCCCCTGATGCACCTGATGACAGAGATGAAAATCTGTGTTAGAAACTTAGAAAGAGGGTGAATCTAAAGATGCAACAACTAGGATGGGTTGCTAATATGACTAGGATTGTGCATTTGGCTTCAGGACAACGAAAGAAAGTTGATATGAAAACCAATAGAACAGGAGAGAAATAGCATATGAGGAAGTCTTTCATAGGCAGCGGGATGGGAAAAGGACTAGTTGATTATTGAGTTACGGCTGTCAGTGAAAAGCATCTAAAATATGTGTGAAGATAATGTCTTGAGTATAATTAAACATTTTGAGACAAGAAGAAGGGGAGGGGTGTGTGGCGAAGATATGGGTTGTCTCACTCCAGAATGCATGCACTCAGCTCTCCAGAATCCACTGAGCTGTCTCCCGTCAATTCTTGCGCATTCATTGTTTGTTCTTTGATTGTTTATTTTTATCAATTCCCCATTTCATACACTATATATACAAAAGTATGTGGACACCCCTTCAAATTTCAGCCACAGCCGTTGCTGAAAGGTGTATAAAATCGAGCACACAGCCATACAATCTCCATAGACAAACATTGGCAGTAGAATGGCCTCACTGAAGAGCTCTGTTACTTTCAACATGGCACCATCAAAGAAGGCCACCTTTCCAACAAGTCACTTCTTCACATTTCTGCCCTGCTAGAGCTGCCCTGGTCAACTGTAAGTGCTGTTATTGTGAAGTGGAAACGTCTAGGAGCAACAAGGGCTCAGCCATGAAGTGGTAGGCCACGCAAGCTCACAGAACGGGACTGCTGAGTGCTGAAGCATGTAGCACGTAAAAATGTTGCAACACTCACTACCGAGTTCAAAACTGCCTCTGGAAGCAACGTCAGCACAATAACTGTTCATCCGAAGCTTCATGAAATGGGTTTCCATGGCCGAGCAGCCGCACACGAGCCTAAGATCACCATGCGCAATGCCAAGCGTCGGCTGGAGTGGTGTAAAGCTCGCCGCCATTGGACTCTGGAGCAGTGGAAACGCCTTCTCTGGAGTGATGAATCACACTTCACCATCTGGCAGTCCGACGGATGAATCTGGGTTTGGCGGATGCCAGGAGAACGCTACCTGCCCCAATGCATAGTGCCAACTGTAAAGTTTGGTGGAGGAGGAATAATGGTCTGGGGCTATTTTTCATGGTTCGGGCTAGGCCCCTTAGTTCCAGTGAAGGGAAATCTTAACGCTACAGCATACAATGACATTCTACACGATTCTGTGCTTCCAACTTTGTGGCAACAGTTTGTGAGAAGGCCCTTTCCTGTTTCAGCATGACAATACCCCCGTGCACAAAGTGAGGTCCATACAGAAATGGTTTGTCGAGATCGGTGTGGAAGAACTTGACTGGCCTGCACAGAGGCCTGACCTCAACCCTATTGAACACCTTTGGGATGTATTTAAATGCCGACTGCAAGCCACGCCTAATTGCCCAACATCAGTGCCCGATCTCACTAATGCTCTTGTGGCTGAATGGAAGCAAGTCCCCGCAGCAATGTTCCAACATCTAGTGGAAAGCCTTGCCAGAAGTGTGGAGACTGTTATAGAAGTAAAGAGGGGACCAACTCCATATTAATGCCCATGATTTTGGAATGAGATGTTCGACAAGCAGGTGTCCACATACTTTTGGTCATGTAGTGTATGTCACCAGTAGTAAATGTACCGTAACCGTTAATCCCCGTCATTTGGTTACATTAATTTCTAATGCATTGTATTACTAATTAGGCCTACAGTCATTTACCGTTCAAATTCTCGGCGAGAAATGTTGTTTGCAGATTTCACAACCTGATACACTTGTGAGAAACAAGTTTTGGTTTATTTCATAACCATCATTTACGATTATCTATTTTTTTTATTGTCTTTTGTTTGGAGTGCTCCATGTGAGCAATGATCATGCTTGGGTCTGGTTTTTCTGTCTTGTTAATGTTGAGGGACCGCGCGCCTGAGCATGCATAGAAGCAGCCTACCTGGCCTGCTGCGTGGACATCTAGTAAAGTTTGATTTGTGACTGTCTTAGCCACCACGTCCACCACTAATAAGTTGAGCTTCTCAGTAATGTTTTCTTCACCTCACACAGTAAATCAACAAAGTCTGTTTCTTCAACATCCATTGCGAATGACAGCCTAATAGTTACTCACTATAGGCCTATTTTTCCAACAATCTCCCCCTTGATAATCACCAAGCCTCAGTGTGAAAGAGCAAAATGTCATCATCTGAGGATCCCATATATCCAGTGGAAACGTCATAAAATATCTTTCCCTTGCGCAAAAACAGCTGTCTGTCCCGAGCTCACTGGCTAGGGGAAACTCTGAGGGCCTGGAATAGGCTAGTTGATACAATGTTGCAAGCTTGCTAGAGACAGCTTTGGGCCTGACCCAGTTGATTGATTTGATACAATGTTGCACTTCACTAGCAATAGCTCAAGTCCAGACAGATAGAAAGGGAGGAAGACAAGCTGAGTAGAGAGATGAATGTGATTGAAAGAACCAACATTTTCATTAGTATATTTTCGACTGTTTTTATTTGTGGGTTTTATGTATTTTTACTTAGTTGACAATTGCAGTTATATGCCAACGGCTGCATTGGCCATCTCTGGGCTCCATGCGCTCATTTAGCCTATTTAGCCACCAATGATCACAGTGTAGCCTATCAATGTATGCAGAGGCTGGTGCTCTCGCATTAGTTGAATTGTAACTTTTATATTTGTATAATTTTAATTAATATTTTTATGATTAACCACGTGACAATGATTTTGAGAAACAAAAACATTATTATTGAAATGAAACTGTTCAACAAATATGCGCAAATGAAAATCATAACTGACAAATTACTTTGATGTGGCGTAGATGTGAGGGGGTTAGGGGTTAGAGGTTAAGGGTCAGGGGTTAGAGGTCAGGGGTTAGGGTTACCTTGTAGCATGCTGCGGTAGGCAGCCTCTGATATAGCATAGATGTGAGGGGGTCAGGGGTTAGAGGTCAGGGGTTAGGGTTACGTTGTAGCATGCTGCGGTAGGCAGCCTCTGATATAGCGTAGATGTGAGGGGGTCAGGGGTTAGAGGTCAGGGGTTAGGGTTACGTTGTAGCATGCTGCGGTAGGCAGCCTCTGATATAGCATAGATGTGAGGGGGTCAGGGGTTAGAGGTCAGGGGTTAGGGTTATGTTGTAGCATGCTGCGGTAGGCAGCCTCTGATATAGCATAGATGTGAGGGGGTCAGGGGTTAGAGGTCAGGGGTTAGGGTTACCTTGTAGCATGCTGCGGTAGGCAGCCTCTGATATAGCATAGATGTGAGGGGGTCAGGGGTTAGAGGTCAGGGGTTAGGGTTACGTTGTAGCATGCTGCGGTAGGCAGCCTCTGATATAGCATAGATGTGAGGGGGTCAGGGGTTAGAGGTCAGGGGTTAGGGTTATGTTGTAGCATGCTGCGGTAGGCAGCCTCTGATATAGCATAGATGTGAGGGGGTCAGGGGTTAGAGGTCAGGGGTTAGGGTTACCTTGTAGCATGCTGCGGTAGGCAGCCTCTGATATAGCGTAGATGTGAGGGGGCATCTCATGGCGTTTCTTCCCTCGGTACATCTCCACTATAGACTCTGTGTAGATGGGCAGGTTCTTATAGGGGTTGATCACCACACAGAACAGGCCCGAGTATGTCTGCAAACACACACACACACCCAGGTTAGATATACATAAAGTTCAATGATAACTAAAATACCATGCTTAATCTCAATATCAGTAGGACCCATTAACCTACAGTATGAGTAGGACCCATTAACCTATAGTATGAGTAGGACCAGGTGGAATGTGTAAGGAGGCATTTCTAATGGAAAAGAAAGATAGCTGTCGGGATAATCAGTCAACCAGCTAGTGCTACAACACAGGTTTATGAATGAAATATGCAGGCAACAGTGTGAAGGTACTGATAACAAGATGACTCTGTGGATTCTGGCAGGTCTCCCCTACCCACCCACTGTGGATTCTGACTGGTCGCCCCTACCCACCCACTGTGGATTCTGACTGGTCGCTCCCCTACCCACCCACTGTGGATTCTGACAGGTCTCCCCTACCCACCCACTGTGGATTCTGGCAGGTCTCCCCTACCCACCCACTGTGGATTCTGACTGGTCGCTCCCCTACCCACCCACTGTGGATTCTGACTGGTCGCTCCCCTACCCACCCACTGTGGATTCTGACTGGTCGCTCCCCTACCCACCCACTGTGGATTCTGACAGGTCTCCCCTACCCACCCACTGTGGATTCTGACAGGTCTCCCCTACCCACCCACTGTGGATTCTGACTGGTCGCCACTACCCACCCACTGTGGATTCTGACTGGTCGCCCCTACCCACCCACTGTGGATTCTGACTGGTCGCCCCTACCCACCCACCTCCACTCACACCCTTCCCTGATAATCCACACATAGTGTGTGTGTGTGTGTGTGTGTGTGTGTGTGTGTGTGTGTGTGTGTGTGTGTGTGTGTGTGTGTGTGTGTGTGTGTGTGTTGTGGCCTGTGTGTGTGTGTGTGTCTGCATGAGCGTGTGTATGTGTGTGGGTGTGTACTGTACACTCACGTATATCAAGCCAGAGTAGTATCTCTCTCTGAGGTTGTGTAGGACGGAGGCTTCATTGAGACAGGTGAGGTCAGCCATGTCCTCCACCTTACTGAACCTGGGAGGATTCATCCTCTGGACCTCCTCTCTGGACAGGGTCAGCTTCCTCTGGCTGTCTGTTAGCTCCACCTCCACCTCATCCCCACGCTCCTCACGGATACTGGCAGACTGGAGGGGGGGAGAGAGGATAGGCGAGAGAGAGAGAGCGGGTAGAAGGGGGGAGATAGAGAGAGAGGATAGGGGGAGCGATAGAGGCAGGGGACAGAGAGAGAGAGGCGGGGAAGAGAGCGAGAGAGAGGGTATGGGAAGGGACAGCGAGAGGTTAGTTAGATACTAGATCCAGGAAACATCCACCAACAGCACAAGACATGATAAGCCATAACACATGGTAATAACACATGGTAATAACACATGGTAATAACACATGGTAATAACACATGATAATAACACATGGTAATAACACATGGTAATAACGGACGACTATGTGATCACGCTCTCCGTAGCCGATGTGAGTAAGACTTTTAAGCAGGTCAACATTCACAAGGCCGCAGGGCCAGACGGATTACCAGGACGTGTACTCCGAGCATGTGCTGACCAACTGGCAAGTGTCTTCACTGACATTTTCAACATGTCCCTGACTGAGTCTGTAATACCAACATGTTTCAAGCAGACCACCATAGTCCCCGTGCCCAAGAACTCTAAGATAACCTGCCTAAATGACTACCGACCCGTGGCACTGACGTCTGTAGCCATGAAGTGCTTTGAAAGACTGGTCATGGCTCACATCAACAGCATAATCCCAGAAACCCTAGACCCACTCCAATTTGCATACCGCCCCAACAGATCCACAGATGATGCAATCTCTATCGCACTCCACACTGCCCTTTCCCACCTGGACAAGAGGAACACCTACGTGAGAATGCTATTCATTGACTACAGCTCAGCATTCAACACCATAGTGCCCTCAAAGCTCATCACTAAGCTAAGGATCCTGGGACTAAACACCTCCCTCTGCAACTGGATCCTGGACTTCCTGACGGGCCGCCCCCAGGTGGTAAGGGTAGGTAACAACACATCTGCCACACTGATCCTCAACACGGGGGCCCCTCAGGGGTGCGTGCTCAGTCCCCTCCTGTACTCTCTGTTCACCCATGACTGCATGGCCAGGCACGACTCCAACACCATCATTAAGTTTGCCGACGACACAACAGTGGTAGGCCTGATCACCGACAACGATGAGACAGCCTATAGGGAGGAGGTCAGAGATCTGGCCGTGTGGTGCCAGGACAACAACCTCTCCCTCAACGTGACCAAGACAAAGGAGATGATTGTGGACTACAGGAAAAAAAAGAGGACTGAGCACGCCCCCATTCTCATCGACGGGGCTGTAGTGGAACAGGTTGAGAGCTTCAAGTTCCTTGGTGTCCACATCACCAACGAACTATCATGGTCCAAACACACCAAGACAGTCGTGAAGAGGGCACGACAAAGCCTATTCCCCCTCAGGAGACTAAAAAGATTTGGCATGGGTCCTCAGATCCTCAAAAAATTCTACAGCTGCACCATCGAGAGCATCCTGACTGGTTGCATCACCGCCTGGTATGGCAACTGCTTGGCCTCTGACCGCAAGGCACTACAGAGGGTAGTGCGTACGGCCCAGTACATCACAGGGGCAAAGCTCCCTGCCATCCAGGACCTCTATACCAGGCGGTGTCAGAGGAAGGCCCTCAAAATTGTCAAAGACTCCAGTCACCCTAGTCATAGACTGTTCTCTCTGCTACCGCACGGCAAGCGGTACCGGAGTGCCAAGTCTAGGTCCAAAAGACTTCTCAACAGCTTCTACCCCCAAGCCATAAGACTCCTGAACAGCTAATCATGGCTACCCGGACTATTTGCACTGCCCCCCCACCCCATACTTTTTACGCTGCTGCTACTCTGTTAAGTATTTATGCATAGTCACTTTAACTCTACCCACATGTACATATTACCTCAACTACCTCAACTAGCCGGTGCCCCCGCACATTGACTATGCAACGGTACCCCCCTGTATATATAGCCTCCCTACTGTCACTTTATTCTATTGTATATATAGCCTCCCTACTGTCACTTTATTTTTACTTCTGCTCTTTTTTTCTCAACACTTTTTTGTTGTTGTTTTATTCTTACTTTTTTTGTTTAAAATAAATGCACTGTTGGTTAAGGGCTGTAAGTAAGCATTTCACTGTAATGTCTGCACCTGTTGTATTCGGCGCATGTGACCAATAAAATTTGATTTGATTTGATTTGATTTGATTTAACACATGGTAATAACACATGATAATAACACATGGTAATAACACATGGTAATAACACATGATAATAACACATGGTAATAACACATGATAATAAGA